>NW_023276807.1:250171567-250347104 GCF_003668045.3 Cricetulus griseus | reverse complement strand
TTCGGTTTCTCTTTTGGGCTTGCATACAGACTGCTGCCACGCCAGCTGGCTAGGTCGCTCTGTAAGTAAGGCTTTTCCCTATTAAATACCCTTATATTTCTACCTGACTCCATATTGGTAATTTCCCACTATAGGCTAGGGTCACAACCAAAAGTACAAGAGATATAGTTCTTTTTTATTTGCTGTTGGAAGCAGTGCTGTGCTTGTCGCAGAGTCTAAAAAGAGCACAGAGCACAACACAAGCAGTCAGTTCTCTTTTTCTACCATATGAGTCCCAAGGATTGAACTCAGGTCATCAGTCTCTGTGGCAGACACCTATATGAACTCTTATCTATAATTTTTAGAGGAATTACTATGATAAGATTTCTAATGGCCTTCCTGAAAGCTAATCAGTAATATGAGCATTCCTGTCTAAAAGCCATGAACAGTATTTGAATAAGTGGTAATTAATAATTTGAAATTGTAGAAACAGTTCCTTTGGTGTATTTAATCTTAACAGCAACTGCTATAAACATACTTTTGATGGAGAAGTTTTGTTGAACAGTTTTATTTGTCAAGCACACCCAAAGTTGTAGATTTCTAATTTGAAATGCTCAAAGACTAATTGCTTAACCTTAATAGACAAATCCTAACATTATTAAAATATTTCTCTGATTTGTTCATAAATCTAATCTGATAATGAGGTTAGTACTTGGCACATGTAAGCAAATGACGGAAGAATATTGAATATTTATAGAATTAAATGAGATGTTATCAGATCAAAATTATGTTAGGGAAGAGAAAGACAAGATACTTACAATTTACAGAGGAAGATAGGAATTTTTAGATATTTTTAATGGAAGACAATATTAAAAATAATAAATATAAAACCAAACCATTTGAAATATATAATAAATTATTTGTTCCTATCTGAATTGTAGAGATTTTGTTAACTTTGAGATTATTGCTGGAACACCCTTTTCTTTTTCTTGATCTTAGGAACAGTGTGATGAGAATGGCATTGAAACAATAAGGTTCCTTCAAGTCTTCTAAACTATGTCCACAGTGCCAGGGCCTCTTCAGTGAATTCTTAAGCTTAAACTTCATAACCAACGTATTATTTACGTTTTTATCCAAAAGTGAGTGTTTTGCTCTATACAGACTAGAATCTTTGAACTTCACTGAGATTTTTTTGTAAAGTGTTTGCACCCACTTCACCTCTTCAGTGCTGCCAATGAAAAATGCATTTGGTCCTGACTTTCATTTCAAAGCTCTGCTTTGCTCTCAGTCAGTCCAGTTAGCAAGGTTCCTCATAAATCCTTTCCTTTGCTCAACACTCCAAATCTTCTAACTCCAAATTCCAATTCCCAAAATTTGGGAATGTTGAGACTAACATCAGTTCTCACAATACATGTCTCTTTTCTTCTTCTTCTTCTTCTTCTTCTTCTTCTTCTTCTTCTTCTTCTTCTTCTTCTTCTTCTTCTTCCTCTTCCTCTTCCTCTTCCTCCTCCTCCTCCTCCTCCTCCTTCATCAATATGTATCTTCTGCAATGGAAGTTGATGGCTTCTGAGCATGACAAATTTTTGTGTTAGTATACTCCCCCCACATAACTATTAATATAAAAAATTTTACATAATTAAAAAACTCCCCTTAAACCATAGTCACTTTTTCTTTTGCATGAAATCTAGGAGAGCAAAGAATTTAATGGGAAGGAGAATATGGAAAAAGGAAGGGAAGGAACAAGGAAGGGAGAGAGAAAGAATACATATTGAGGTTATTTGCACATTGCCTGGTTGAATTTTCTTACTTAAGCTATTATTTTTTGTTTAAATATGAGATAGAATGAATTATTTATTGCACTTAAACAATAAGTTAATAAAGAACTTATTTTTATATAATAGTGAGACCACAATTCAATTATCAGTCTGGCTAAGAAATTATCACAGGGTAATTCTATTTAATGTAGTAATTGGCATAAACATCTAATAGAGATAATCTAGAGTTGAGATCTGAAAATAGATTCTTAAAATTTCATTCAAATTTATTTTTAGTTGGTTTTGTTGGTATAATATTCTGCTCTGATTCAGTCTTCCGGGTTGCATTTAAGCTGAGGACTATCCCTATTTGCCTGAAGTTCACTCCAAACTTTTCTCTCTTCCAAGAATGAACATAATCAGAAAGCTACTTTCATGCTCCCAAAGATTTTAAGTGGAAGCTCCTATAGGTACTAGGGGAATCCTTGAAGTCTCTGTCACCTATGTACTGCTGCCCCATAGAATCCTCTCAGCCTTCAGATCTCAGCACTGGCTGCCCTCTTTTCTTTCAGGCCTGTCACATGAGAAACTGTATCTGGTGCTTTTCTGGGCCCCTCCCATCCTGCCCTGTGGGGTCACACACTCAACGGTTACATACCCTAATTCATCCATCACTCTTGTTGATCCTGCAGTATCTTTCTGCATTTTCAAGGGGTAAATCTTTTAGGCAGATCACGTGGATCCTCCAAAGGTGTGGCAAAGAAACATTGTCATATTGCCATCTCCATCTCTATGCGTTCCACATCCCTACCCTCTGCTTTTCTGAGGCAGGGCCAGAAGCTCTCCACCTTTTCTCTCAGCTCTTTTACAGTTTGGAAGTCTGCATTTTGAGGAAGTGCTGTCATGTCATACACCTCATCCTAGAAAGTTTTAACAATGTTATTAGGAACCCTTAGGAACTGTTACTAAGTTCTATTTTTTCATCTTCCTGTGGTGTCCAGACAGACCCAGGCAATTAAGATAACTGAGGACCTACCTAGACAACCAACCATAGCTGATGACACTTTGCCTTTCCTGGAAGTAAATTTGGCAGTCTATCTAGTGAAAGATTACCTTTCTTCTCCAGGCAATAGGGAACACACTGTGATGGTAAATGTTCCAAAGAAAAAGAATGGAATTGGTTAACTATATTTTATGTAAAAAATAGAAACTACCGGTGATTTAGAGGTCTAAGTTAAAGTTTTCCAGCTCCAGCATTTATAGACATGTTGTAGCAGGAAGGAAGCATATTCCATAACCTAACTATCTACACACATCTCCTCTGCTCCAGCAGTGGCAAATAAGCTTGCCCTCAGAAACCACTCTGATATCTGTTAACCTTCCAGTGTGTTCTCCAATAAATCATTCACCAGGGAACAATAAAACACATAGAATCCTGCATCCTAAACTTTATAAAGTAGGTTTGAAGGATGATATTGCTGGTATATTTATAAATTTCTTCAACTGGAAGGTGAAAAGCCCATTGTGAACAATAAAAGGTGTCCATTTATTAATGCCTTTACCAGAAGTGAATTCTCCTCTTGGTAAAGGAATGACCCTAAGGAAGAATGTATACAGACAATTATTGAAAGTCAATGCATCCATGATTTGTGGCACACAGGAGTCTAGGTGATTGGAGATGAAGACTGCAAGGAAAACAAGACGAAACAAAACAAACAAATGAAAAACAACAAAATGCCCTCCCCTTATACTGAGATTGATGACTAATTTATATGCCTTCCTAGAGCCTTCATCCAGCAGCTGATGGAAGTAGAAGCAGACACCCACAGTTAAACACTGATTGGAACTGGAATCAAGTTGCAGAGAGGAAGGAGTGATGAGCAAAGGGGTCAAGACCAGGCAGGAGAAACCCACAGAAACAGCTGACCTGAACAGGGGGGAGCTCATGGTCCCCAGACTGATAGCTGGGAAACCAGCATAGGACTGATCCAGACCCCATGAATGTGGCTGTCAGTGAGGAGGCCTCAGAAGTCTATGGGGCCTCTTGTAGTATATCAGTGCTTATCCTTAGCATAGGAATGGACTTTGGGAGCCCATTCAACATAGAGGGATACTCCCTGAGCCGACACACAGGAGAGAGCATAGGCTCTACCCCAAAGGATGTGACAGACTCTAAAGATCCCCCATGGAAGGTGTCACCCTCCCTCGAGAGCAGAAAGGGTATGTATGGGATAGGTAGGGTGTTAGTGAGGGGCAGGGGAGGAGAGGAGGGAGAGATAACTGGGATTGACATGTAAAACAATATTATTCCTAATTTAAATAAAAATGGAAAACAATATGCATTACCAATACATCACATCATTTCATACCAAAAAGCAAAAAAAAAAAAAAACCACAAAACAAAAAACCAAACCCCAACAATAAACACCCATCAAAAAACAAATGATAGATTATGATAGTGGGAATTCTTATAAATTTTGTAGACAACACAGAATAAGTCAACAGAAGATCTATTTAGGTTCCATCTTTTCTGTTCTTTGGTTACAATGGTCAATACTAAACTATGTGTAAGAGATGAATTTGGATTGAAGCATGCATATCTGAACATAGCATGCAGCTAGAAAGTAGAACAATTTCTAAGTCTCTAATGGCTGTAAAGCAACTTTAACTTTTCACAAAGGGAAAATTAATTATTAAAACTATACAGGAGTATCTTCACAGTGTATTTTTTATTATATATAGAAATAGAGATAGTGATCTCATATCGCTGAAGAATTTCTTGAGGATATATTTTTTAGCATATCTCAAGCCTTTTCCCTTCTTTTTGTGAATGTGTGCCATTCTCGTGAAATTGAATTTACTTAAAGATCACCAATTAGGTAACAGGAACACTTGAGGATAATCTAGCCCTAGTGCCATATTTGTTAAAACATCAACGTTATTGTCATCCTCCCATGAGTTTTCTCTCAGGTGCTCTTCATTGTTTGTTCAACCCCAATAACTGATCTCCCGGAGCTGGAACCATCGTGGGTAATACGCACTGCAATTTAGTTTCTAAGAAATGCTGTGATAAAATCATCACAGTAATTGGCTGATGAAGTTAGATTCTCTGTGAAAGTGTGCTGGGATTTTGTGTGCATATCACATGAAACAGCTGAGATCTCTTCCTGACTGGAAACTCAGTAGAGTGATAGGTGATGAACACAGGATCCAGCCCAGCTGTTGTTCTGATTTCCTAATTCAGTTTCTGGCAGTTCTTACAGTGAGCCTCTATTGTTTGTCTTAACATAAGATTGTTATAGCTGGCTTCCTTTTCCTGAAGGAGAAATAATAATTGTCTCATAGACCAAGCAAGCACATTGGCTTTTGTCCCATCTTCTTTTCTCTGAATTTGAGAGGCAGGTCTAGGCAGGCCTGGAAAAAGTTCATTTACAAATGAAGCACACAGGTCTGGTTCTCATTGGGTAACACCAGGCATAATTTATCTATAAAGGAAACATTCTAAATGGCTATAATTTTGATAGTTGGGGTGTAGCCATCAGGTTTTAAGACAGTAACTTGCCAGGTTCAGGCAGATATGTTGTGGTCTTTTCTTTCTATTATAACATAAATTGTTTAAATTCTTTTTATTGAAACTTTATCTTACTTCTGTTTTATTTTAAAGAGTAATTGGTATTTGCATAATCATAAGAAAATTGCAGTGGTCACTAAGATATAGTGAAAAGTTTAAAATTTATGCTAACCTTTCCTGATTTCCTAATTAGTAACAAATATATTGAGTACCAAATTTGAAAACATGATTTAATGGGCTAATAGTTATTGATTATTAACAATCACCTTTGCCTACTACTCCTTCCAAAAAGTCAAGATGCAGAATGTATTCCTAGGGTAAAATCAGGCAATGAATTTGAGGCATTTTTATTAATTTATTTGATACACATACTGGAAATATTCTTAAACGTTTCAAAAACCATGACCTTTGGCTTGTGAGTCAGAGAATTAGGTTGAGTATCTGAGGTAACACTTAAATGCTCCATTTCAATGCTACAAATCCTTTTTTTAATGCATGCTAAAGACATCAACGGCCTCTAAATCTGCTGTGGAGAAAGGAAGCTCATATTTGTTGAGCCCTGGCTATGATAGGCTTGAACAGCTTCTCATAAAGAAACAAGGTCTGTGTGAACTCGCTGCTGCACATGGGCAGAGCTGGGATGAATGCCGTTCCCAGGAAGCCTAATTGACAATTGTGTTGCCCTTCTCGTGACTATTTAAGAAGAGTTGTGAGGTCAGCGGCAATGATGCTTCTCCCGGTCATAAATGCCATCCAGCAAGACTTCCCCCTCCCCCACTCACCCAAACCTGTTCTTTTAGAAGGCTGCGGTGTCAAATACTTTAAACTGAAGTGTTTTACAGGAGAAAAAGAATCTGACAACACCGCTGACCCACATTTCACAAGCAAGATGAGAACTACGGGGGTCAGATCCCAGCCAGTGGGAACACAATGAACACTTATGCTGCAAATGAAGTAGTGAAATCGCCCACTGGAACAAACAATTTTCATAACCAGAACGCTCTACTAAAATGAATTTTGTCATATCCCGTGACCTCCGTAAGTTCCTGAACCAACGTCTTCAGTGCACATTACAGAGAAAAACACACACTGTGACCCCAGTAAATGGCCAAACTAAAGAGTCCAAATGGTATCTATTTTAAAAATTAAACAGAACAGTATGCTGAGATTAACACAAGGAGTAATTTAACTTATCACTTACCTTCTTTACTCAAAGTTTTCTTTGTCCCACAAGTTGGTAGGTTCATATCCTCAAATTTTGTAACAGGAATATTAAAACTAGAAGTTTTAATGTGAAGATGTGGAGTTCAGCTATCTAATCACTAAATGTTAAGGCTAAGAGCACATTCCACAGCACAGATATATTCACATACATACTTTTCCAATGTACAAGGAGGTGTATTTCTTTTTACTTCACTTTATAGCTAAATATTTTATCAACACGGTGGCTTGGGTACTTTCCCATATGCTTCAGAGACAAAACATTTATTTGAAAACTCATTGTTTTGTATCATTCTTTGAAACATGTATTACAATTCAATATATAATATATATATTGATTTCTATGAATCTTTCATGTTTCCAGTTTTAAAAGTGAGAGAAAAGTAGATATATTTGTGTAAACAAAATACAGTTTCCCTAAGCTATGTGTGTGTGTTTTACAATACATTCATAATACATACATAAAGGGAAGTTTGTTTAAAAGTATGTAAATATGAATAATAAATAACGATTTCTTTGAAAGTCTAATGTTGATAATGCAGTGTTTGCAATGCAATGTCTAAGTGCAAATAACAGCTGTTTTATAGTTTGCAATTCATGGATTTAATTGCAGAGAGCAACTAGGATAGAAAATTAAGAAGAAGGAGTCCAAATTCTATGGTTCAATGTGAAGAATGCACCAAAGTGCATTTTATAGATGGTTTTATAGATGACATGAAGTACTAGCACATGAGTTCAGAGCAACCTGAACAGATAAAACCAAACCATGTTAGAAATATGCCTATCAAGACTGAATCACACTCACTGTTGTACCACTGCTTAATCTCAATGAAATATTTTATAGGATTATCTCTGTACAGGCCCCATTTTGTATTGCAACCAGAGTGGATCAAAATCCTTAAATGATAATAAAACTGACAGTCATAAGAGAAGAGATGGCCAATAAGTTATAGGATTTTTGTTGTTGTTGTTGTTATTTTGTCTCCCAATTCTGGTCTTCTTTTCTGATAACATTTCCCCAAGTACACTTCTGTGAATAGTAGAAGAAAATGTAGTTGACACGCAGTCTTAATTCTTCACAGATAATTTGTGGTCATGTTTCTTCTCTATAAGCACACAAAGGCTGCAAGATTAACAGTAGCGTAATAATAATAAGTTTATTTTGAATTTCTTTTTTATAGTTTCATAAGACTTACATCAGAATTTATACCTAAGGCATGTATTAGCTAAAATTAAAAAAATATATAGTCTATATGCATTATTTTATTGTTTAAATGGTCTTCATTCATGTTTCATTTCAATAATATTTCCCCAGCTTGTAAAGCTTATGTTACATTGAGCTCCTCTTTAAATTCACAATGCATAAAACTGCCAGGTGGGCTAAAAACAGAGTGCATTAACAGATTGAACTATAAATCAGGTGGTTGTGTTCACATACTGTAAAAATACCACCAATTTCTTTCAGATTATAGTTTGTACAGATTCCACAGAGTGATCACTCTGGGTTATGGGGAATTTAAAATGAGTAGAAAGGTCATTTATTCCAACCTAAAATATTATGTTCATTTTTTTACCTTATCAGAAATTTTTATCAAGCTTGTACCATCATTGGAGAACTAATGTATAAATGCATTAATGAATAAAGTACCTACAAAACACTGCCTAGTGAAAACTATAATTGTATCTAGCACTATTACAACTAAGCTACAAATAAACCATTTTTGATAATGGCTTAATGCTTTTATAGTCATTTGTCTCAGCACTTTTGAGTAGCCCAATGGATCATGCACTATTTCTGATCAATGGAGTAAGTGAGAAGGAAAAAATTGCTTATCTCCCCTCGATGTGAGTAGTTAGAAAAACCAACATAATCATCATTCTCTTCAAAAGGTCAAAATATTGTAACATATTTAAAAGTTACATATAAAAATTGGCCTTTTCATGCCTAGATAAAGAAACAAAAATAGCTTTTGGGCAATCTAGTATACAAGCTGGAAACCAAAGATTCAACAACCTCATTCATGCTTTTATAGTTCAAAGGCAACAAAGCCAGAGCAAGAGACCAACATGCATACAAGCATTACCTCCCCTTTGCATAGTGCATAAGGATTTAAAAGGTGCATATATAAATTTCATCTATCTTATTCAATAAATAATAGAGTTACACTAGGATGCTGAGTTTCTATTTTTTGGTACAAAGCTCAATCTGCTGTCTCATCCCCTTAATTTGATGTTTTCACTAGCACTATGGAACTCTGTTCCATTAGTGTTATGCTAACAGAATATATTTTGTGAACCAACAGTAACAAATAAAATTGGATTCATAGTTTCAAACTGAGATAAATGTAGTGGCTAGGAAAGGTAAAATCTTTCCATATATTTAAACACCATATGGCCAGGAAAGAGGAAATTAATAATATCAAAACACTATCTAAGAGGGTAACAAACCAACATTCAAAAGCAAAATAATGACTTGTTAAGATAGCTTTCAAAACTGTTGGTTTTAAAAAAGGTTGGCTCACCAGCAACATGAACTCAGGCGCAAGGGCAGTTGGAAGACTGTGATCAATACAAAGGAAGAAATATACAAACTGCAATGATAACTTTGAAGTCATAAAAAAGTCAGGTTGAGTGAAATAAGCATTTTAGTTATGGGCAAGAACTGAGGTATAAATAAATATTTACCCAAATATGTCACCAAGAATCTTGCTCACACTACATTTTCTAGAGTCTAAGGGGAACATGTTTTGGATCTAACAGCAGGAGTCAACTTTGGATTTAGCATTCTAGAAGAAAACACTGGATTGTAACACCTTTAATTTGTTGTTCTAGACTAGAAGTATCTTAGATAACTTCAATACTTCATACAACTAAAAGTAATTTAATGGTCATACTTGCAAAGAAGTCTGAGCAAGAATCCATGAGCAAACAGAAGAGTCACTTGTGGGTATTATTAAATTTAATTTCCTCTTCCTAAGAACACCGTGTGGTGATTCTTTTGAGCACGGCTGATTCCTGTTCATTACCAGATGTTGTTACATTCTTGACTATAGAACATCGTTGTTGGCATTCAGAAGGAAGCAAACAGAAGAAGCAAACATTGGCATTCACACAATGTTTATCAACGTTAGTACCATTCACATTTTGAGTTGTTTTGGAGGGGTCATTGTGTATATTAAAAGATATTTTCTGATGTGACAGACTTTGATGATCCCGCATGAGAGGCCTCACCCTCTCTGAAGAGTGGATGGGGGTGGGATGGGGTGATGGTGGAGGCAGTGGGAAGACAGGAGCTAGAGGGAACTGAGAGTGGTGTGTAGAATAAGATCGTCACATCTTATTCCTCTCAATTTTGACAATCAAAACAATCTCCAGACTGTTCCCTCGTTTGGAATGAAAAATTGTTGCATTGCGTGTTTTGTAGAGATGCAAATAGCCAGTATGACAATGATATACATTAGATGTGAAAAATGTGGACTTTGGTGGTTTGGGAATGCAGAGTTTAATTTGTATGAGGAGATGCTGAAGAGGAGTTGGAGGCTGACTGAGAACTTTGAGGAGAGGACAGGTTTTTTTTTTTTTTTTTGAGACAGGGTTTCTCTGTGGCTTTGGAGACTGTCCTGGAATTAGCTCATGTAGACCAGGCTGGTCTCACAGAAATCACAGAAATCCACCTGCCTCTGCCTCCTGAGTGCTGGGATTGCACCACCCCCCACAGGGCTGCTTTATTTTTCTCCATTTTTTATTTGAATTAGAAACAAGATTGTTTTACATGTCAATCCCAGTTCTCTCTCCCTCCCCTCCTCCCCTACCACTCCCCTCCCCCAATTAACACCCTACCTATCCCATACCCTTTCTGCTCCCCAGGGAGGTTGAGGCCTTCCACGTGGGGGAGGACATGCTTTTGACAGGCAAAGGGGATGGAAAAAGAGGACAGGCCACAGAGGCACAGGAGCTGTGGCAGAATTGTGATAAGAGAATGAAATAAGGGTTCCGAGGGCAGACCTTATGGGGGATCAAGCCTTTGCTCATAAATAAGTAATGAAAGGTCAAATGCATGGGAAAGTAATTTATATTTATCTTTCCTTCACGGATAACATGGAAATCAAGTACAGATAGGTGATTCAGAGAATGTACCTGCTAATTGAAGTTTTGAGGCAAAGGGACATTTTAAGTAATGGAAAGTATGGAAATTATGTGGTGTGCCTTAAGTTGATGCACCCATTGAAGGGTACAGCTGACAGAGTGAAGTTAACTAAGCGTCCTATTGGCTCCCCCATGCTTGTCCCGCGCGCTCTGTATTTTCTCTGCCGGCAAGAAATATACGCAGGACACTCGGATCCTTCTGTAGACAAGCTTTAATGTATCTTGTGAGGGGAGAGCATAAGCTTTCCAGAGTGGAGACTAGAGCGGAGACCCTGAACCAAGAAAACCATCCCTTATAAAGGCTGGCCAGCCGCCTGGGACGTGTTACCCTATGAATGGCTTCAGCTCCTCAGGCCAAATGAGCCACGGGATAGGCAGAGATCAAAGGAATGGAGATTACCCAGCGCCTGTGAAGTAATTTACATCTTGGTGTGTCCAGGCACCATTATTGTAATGGATAATGCAGGAACCGGCTCCCTACACATGCTCTGCTCCTTTCTCTGTAGGATCCAAGGCTAAGCGACCAACGGAAAACTTGAAGAACTGCGCTGCAGCCTAAAGTGTGGGTGCGCTATTGGACAGAGGAGACTTTCAATGCGGATAATGGAATGTACCAGGCAAGTAGAGCTGAACGAGAAGCTTGACGGAGTTGTTGCTGGGTCCCTGTGTGGTCACACAGAGCAGGATCAGCCCATGTACATCCAGCCCTGAATAAGAGAGAGGCTTCTCACTGTCGCAGCCTTAATCAGCCTTTTGCCCAACATGAAGCAGTCGGGTGAGTTCTCTTCTGCTGCAGAAATAAAAATAGGTTTAAATGAAAATAGACCTTGTAAAGTACGAAATAACAGGGCCCCAAGAAAATTATGTCTTTGTCTTAATTTCAAAATTAGCGTCTTGAGCCAAAGTCCAGCATTAGAATAAATTCTTTGAGGTCTCCTTTTGCTCTGATTGGCCCCCAATCTTCTTGCCAAATTTACTTCCTACAGGTCACTCTAGTAAGCCACCTTGTCTAGTTTAGGCCTCTTCCCAACTTCCAAAACTCCAAATCTGATGAGCATTCTCTCATTATCAAAATATTTCTCTTGTGCCTCTATTTTCCTAGTTTACGTTTAACAGTGATTTCATAGTCACGATTTATTCAGAAACAAAGGATCTAGTGTCTTGAATGCCAATTGAAGAATACTGTAGGGCTGGAGACTTGGCTTAGCAGTTCAGAGCATTTGCTGTTCTTACAGAGGACCTGAGCTTGACTTCCGGTACCCACATGGTGCTTAACAGCCGTCACTAACTCCAGTCTCAGAGGATCATACATTCACATGGTACACAAACATACCCATAAAATGAAGTACATAGTTTAAAATATTTTTTTATATATATATATATTTTTTTTGTAAAAGAACCAAATGCCCAGAGAAGATACAAGATTTCTGGAGAAGTAACCAAAGCAGAAAGAAGTAGACAAAAAGGGCCCTAGCTGAAGAACAGTGTGACTACTGTGTTATCTATTGTATGTATCAGAATAATTAAGACTCCGTGCCAACTAACAAAACAATTGCAGCAGGCCAAGGCGCTAGTCTCTCTGCTCCTAAACAAAGGGGTTTTCAGAAGCTCACCAGTGCTTGCCTGCTCACAGCAGGTAGCATAGGTAACAGTTTTAGAAGAGTCCAGACATGTTCAAAAAAGCAGTGTGCTTACAAAGTTTTCCTCTAACTCCCAGGTTTGAATGTTTGCTATCTCAATGTATGCTACACAACTTCATTAGTGCTGAGTTTAGTGACACATTTGTAAGTCAATCAAAGGAAGTCCTGTCCAGAAGTCTAAACTGAATGCCTTAGTATATCAATATTGATTCTTCAGTAGACTTTGTCCAAAAGTCCAAATCATTATACAGATTTTTTTTTTTCGAGACAGGGTTTTTCTGTATAGCTTTGGAACCTATCCTGGCACTTTCTCTGGAGACCAGTCTGGCCTCAGACTCACAGAGATCCGCCTGTCTCTGCCTTCCGAGTGCTGGGATTAAAGGAGTGTGCCACCAACGCCCGGCTACAAAATTTTATGAATGTTTTAATTCATTTTAGTTCCAATTAATTTTAAGGCAATACATTCCTAGATTTTCTAACTAGTGTTGAGGGTTGTTACACATTCAATGCTAACCAAATGTGGAAACCACCTATGCACTTTCTTGTATTCAATAAAAATAGAAAAAAAATAGGTATATGAGATGGAGGTGGCAAAGTCCTCTAGTTTAATAGTTTTGATAAGTTAGATGTAAAAGCAAATTCTCCTTCAACAAAGTATGTTATAGATTTAGACAGAGTTCAAACATATTCTGTATTAATTTTCCTTTACCTAGAAAATATATTTGAGGATCACTGGTGAAATACCTCTTAGTCCAAACTTTTGGACTCTTTTATGAACTGCATTTTAATCTATGAAAGTAAATGTGAAGCTCTTAGTACAATGAAAGTCCAGATATAGTGGGATTTGGTGGTTTGTGTGGGATAAGGTCAAATCCACCTTAATACTATGGCAACATGTGATATGGAGTCAAGTTCTTTGAGTTTAAGAAGCAGAACAAGGTTTTGCTTTGTCCTCTATATGTGGCATCACAATCATGGATGATGTCATCGAAGGTGATTTCACAGTATTGGTATCTGTGGCTTTTCTTTACAGGCAAAGGATAAAGAAACATTGGAACACGGAATGATAGAAGAGTAAGCTTCCTGATGAACTTTAGATAATAATGGCACAGAAATGATGCTGTTTTGCTGCTTCTTTCCCCTGATGTTAGTAACTCCCAAACAGTAAGGATGATAAGACACTGAAATAAAAACAAAAGACACCCTTGGTCTCTACTGCAATTAGCAGACATAGAAGACCTCCTTCTGTAATTCGAGCCACATTGTGTCTGGAAAGGCTGCTAGGTAAGAGGCCAGATCTGAGTGCAGGCATACACTCAGAAATGGGGCCATTGGGTGCAGATCTTGTGATGCTGAAATTGACATAATTCTTTCAAAAAGAGCCTCCTTAGATGGGAGAAAATGACATTGTTTTGTAGTGAAAAATAGGAATTGAGTTTGGAGTTCCTGCTCAAGACACCATGAAGTGTCAAGGAGAAGCAGTGAGGTTGATCTGTTTGAAGATCTGCACAATCTTGTTTTGGGGCAGTGTTGGTGAAGCAGGTAAGAGATCAGAGAGGACAGTCTTGGTACTGCCCACTATAGATGACTATCTTGAGTGGTGGAGGGAAGAAACAAAGCAAGTTTCATACACACACACACACACACACACACACACACACACACACACACAGAGAAGAGAGAGAGAGAGAGAGAGAGAGAGAGAGAGAGAGAGCGCTATTCCATTAAGAGAAGATCTCCTAGTGACTGAAGCAGCCCTGACCACCTGTATTCCCTATCACAGTCTATTCAGCCTGGCAGGATTCATCTGATTCAACCAAATGTAAAAAGCATAATATAAGATCTATACGAAGAAACTATCTGGGTAAAATGATGAAAAGGAATTGGAAGTTAGAAAAAAGCCCTCATCATACATATTTGCCATGGAACATATGATTAAAATATGTGACATAAATATTTTAAAATCCCTGATGTTAATCCCAAACAACAGGAGTTTGGATCTCAAAGTAGAAAACAAGGAGAAATAAACCAATGTACCAAATGTATAAAACACATGAGATGACAGAAAGAAAAAGGTAGAGGAGAACTAAAGCAATCAGACATGAAGATCACATTAGGATCAATAGGAGGAGAATATTCGTTGCTGAAGCCACAGCATGGGGCATGGACTTCAAGATTTGATGAAATGTGAATGAACCAAAAGTTAAAAGTGACTACAGAAATAAAAGCAGAAAGGGGTACAACACATGCATAACTAGTATCCCTCAGGAGAAGAGCTCAGAAAGCAGAGATGTCAACACAGAAAGTAATAGTAATAGGGCTGGAGAGATGGCTCACAACCAAAAATATAAGTAAGTAAGTAATAATAATAATAATTTCATAAAATGTCAAGAAATAATGGGAAAACATGTATGCTAAAATGAAGAAACTACTATACAATGATTGATAGTTATTTGGCCAGGCATTTAAATTTAGGACTAAATCTAAAATACAGCAATTATAATTATGAAACAGATTGTTAAAGTTGTAAGCCCAATTGGTGTATATATAATTGAACAAAGTTAGGCAGCGAAGACAGAGGATAGAGACCTGGTGTGAATATGCTGAATGTCTTATCTATCACAACCTACACTCAGACAACATGATTAGGGTTCATAAAATAAGTGAAAGAGGTTTAGGCATGAATAACGACATAAAGAGCAGTAAAAAGGGCCATCAGGGCCTTTGCAACCAAACCTGATGAACTAAATTTGATCCCAATGATCCACATGGTCTAAACCAATTCATGAAGCTTGTCCCTCTCCCACATACAAATGCAAAATAAATGTGATTTTAAAAATGGAAGACTAGCCAAAACCATGTAACAATTGCTCTAAAACTCATAGCACAGTGAAGGAATGAGAAAGGAAGGAAATTAAAATTTATTCAATCATTATTGGTTAAATAGATAATCAATGGGTAATACTTGAAGTACAAGATTAGGTTATCATATATAGAGATTAAAAAGACTACCACTCAAGGCCAGAAGGTGGTGGCTCATGCCTTTAATCCTAGCACTTGGGAGGCAGAGAGAGGCTGGCAGATCTCTGTGAGCTTCAGTACAGCCTGGTCTACAGAGGACAGCCAAGGATAACCAAGGCTACAGAGAAATCCTGTCTTGAAAAATCAAAAAAGAAAAAATTAAAAGGAAAGAATGGAATAAGGAAGGAAGGAAGAAAAAGAAAAAAAAAACAATGCCACTCTGAAAAATTAACTGTTCATTACAACTATTAAAAACATAGAATAGAATTAAATATTAAATAAATTCAAAAGTCTCTCAAACAACAGGAATGATGACACACAATGCAGTGATTTGCTCTGTGAATGAGAGAACATGATGTGAACATGCTGAGAATTAGAGAAGGCCAAAGCCAGGTGTCAGGGACCCTGAGACAATGAGAAAGAAGAAGTCAGCCTCAAGAATGGTGGTACTGAACCACAGTCAGTCATGATAAAGAGGGAGAAATCTATGTGGCAACTGATAGGATGAAATTTCTCCTACTTAATATGCTAGAGCAGCAGTTCTCAACCTTTGGGGCTTGTGACCCATTTTGGAGTCACATGAGACCACAGGAAAACATAGCTAATTATGTTAAGATTTGTAATGGTGGCAAGATTGCAGTTAGGAAGTAGCAATGAAGATAATTTTATGGTTGCAGTCACTATAATGAGAACATTATTAAAGGGTCATAGCATTGGGAAGATTGAGAACTACTTGCTAGAGCCTTAGCTTATGGTACTGGGGAATATGGCCCATAGCAATGAGATCGTCTTTAGGTAAGTTAAGATGAAGCCATGTTGGATGATGTTGAGTTCTTAATCTAACCTGACTGGTCTACTTAAAAGGAGAGAGATATTTTTATTTTATTGAAATAAATAATAGATTATCTTTTCTTAGCCAGAAGAGTGCCAAGAAGAAAGAAATTTAAGCACAAGAAATACTCCCCATGAAGACAGAGTCACTCAGGGAGAATATGATGTGACAACAGAGGTGGAGATTAGAGTGTCAAATCTGCAAACTAAGGAAGACCAAGAATTGATTCACAGCACCAGAGGCCAGAGAGATACAGAGTCACAATGTGGCACAACCCTCCAAATCCTTCAGTTCCTGACTTTAGAACAGCGATGGACTGAATTTGTCTTCAATCCATCTGGTAGATCATGGTTAGCCTAAGGAACCAATGCAGAGAAGTCACCACAAGACTAAAATCAGTGCTGTTCAAGAGGCTGTCACTGCAGTTGGTTATATCCCAATATTTAGTAAATGCCACAAACTACTGTGTAGCATGAGTGAAAGAAGAAGGTGACGTAGGCACTGACAAAGTTGGTGTTGTCAGGGCAGTTTGCTACTTGGGAGGCCCTCAAGTATTGGAGTGTGAATTGCATTGTGAGCAGGAGGAAATGAGGGAGCATGGGACAAGAGAGAATATAAAGACATATTGTAGGTTGCTTCCCAGGCTCCTATTACTTGTTGAGTAGATATTTGGGAGTTTAATTGGAATCTAAATAAGATTCTAAAATCTTTTAAGAGCAACCTCTGAAAAGAATGGAGGTCTAGAAAATACTTCTAAGTGCAAATAAAGGTGTGTTTCAGACATTAAAGTAAGGAAAAAAATATAAGGAATTCTGGTTAAAACTTAGTGTATTCCTGGGAGTTTCCCTAGTTCATTTTTCTTGATAACCCCATAATGGCTCCCTCTATCAAGATTTGTCTTTCCTTGATCTTCCTCTCTTGTCTTTCCCATAACTCCAGAAGGATGACCCCAACTAAGAATCTAAGCAATAGGGTATCCCTTAATTGCCCTTCCCCTGTAGTCAGATTGATGACTACCTTAATTGTCATCATAGAACCTCATCCAGTAACTGATGGAAGCAGATACAAAGATCTATAGCTAATAACTGGGTTGAACTCCTGGAGCCCAGTCATAGAGAGGAAGGAACGATAATAAATATAGGGGTCAAGATCATGATGGGAAAATCCACAGAAACTGATGACCCAAGCTAGTGGGAGCACACTGACTCCAGACTGGCAGCTAGGGAACCTGCATAAGACCCTCTGAATGTGAGTGTGAGTTGTGGGGCTTGGGCAGTGAAACCAGTACTTATCCCTAGTGCATGGACTGGCTTTTTGGAGCCCATTCTCTATGGAGGAATACCTTGCTCAGCCTAGATCCAGGGGAGGGGGAGTGGGGAGGACCTTGGATCTGCTTCAAGTGATATGACAGACTTTGTTGATTCCCTATGGGAGGCCTTACCCTCTTCTGAGGAGTGGAAACGGGGTGGGGTGGGGAGAAGGTGGAGGAAGCAGGGTGATAGGGGGAGAGGGAGCTGAGATTGGTATGTAAAATAATATTGTTTTAAAAATGGAAAATAACAAAATAAATAAAATTAAAAAATTAATATATTGATTACTTTTCTTATTGCTTGTCCAAAATAGCTGATAGAGCCAACCAAAGGGAGAAAGGGTATTGGAGCTTTCAGTCGGTTATGGGTCACAGGTCTGACATTTGTCATGTCAGAAGCTACACCCATGAATTGTCCTCAATATTACTGCCTAAGCATGACATTAATAGACATGCTAACATGGATGGTGGTAGGGGGAAGCTCAGGAGGCCTCAGTCCTACAAAAAGAACTATAATCATTGAAGAAATGCTGAGAGAAAGAGAACTAGTTTTCCCAAGGGAAGAACACTAAGATTAGTTATCTAATACCAAATGGTAAGCCCTGAAAACATACATTCAAAGAACATCATACAGACTAAGCTGATTGCATGTATTTATTTAGGGATATAATATAATATATGCTATATATTAATATATATATTTAACATATATAATAGATATAAAAACAAAAAGGTCATAAATTTGAAAGAAAATGGTGAATGATAGGAAGTGCATGGGAGAGTTTGAAAGGCTTCAGAGGAAGTATGAAATGAAGTAATTTTAATATAATCTCTAAAATTAGAAAAAAATCTTAAAAAAGAAAACAGATATAGTTATTAAAATGGCTTTGTCTATGAGAGCAGGAACATGAAGAAGAGCTCTTCATGTCATAGCCACCCAGCAAGTAGGTAATAGAGCCACAAAGGGGGAGAGTGGTGGTAAAATCTTGAAACTTCCAGCCTAGTAGCCTACTCTTTTCTCCCAGACTCACCTCATAAAAATCTCCACAGTCTTCAAAATAACACCACAAGGTGGGAATCCAGAATTCAAAATCTGAGCTTAAGGAATATTGCAGATTCAAACTCAGCTGCGGACTGTGGAAAGTTACCTATAAAGGAAAAGAAGTAGAGTAATTGGAAGTATAATGATGAATACAAATAGAATCCAAGATAGGTTATTAACTGGAAATTTATTGGGAGTATACTCACATGAGGGAATCAGTAACCAGAATCGGTGCTCCAAGCAGTCCAGTCTTGAGTGCTTCCCAATGCAGGCTGAACCCGAGACTCTTCTCTCCCCTTATCTACCTCCTTCTGTCTACCTGTGACCATGCCCAAACAGGCGTGGTCAGCAGTGGATGTAATCACGGTCTCTCCCTACAGAAGTGCTTCAAGATGGGTCTTCTAAGAAAACCTGAGGAAACTTAGAATTCCTCACACTGTATAAAGACATTTCTATCAGAGCTAAATGAGCTTAGTGGATGGGAATTTGATCCTCTGAATTAAGGGAGGCGCATCTGTGTGTCTCAAGAAAGACACTTAACACTTAAATGTTACAATTCAGAAATATCATTTAAGCTATGACAAGAAATATAACTAATGTGTTAGTCCTTTCTATAATTGGACTGTTGGGGGATTTTCCTAAGAAGCCAAATTTCCTTCTGCACCATGGTTCAGTGGAGAAAATGCTTCCCTTTGCTACTGTATCTCTGGAACATGGAGGGCTATCCGAGTATCTGCATTGCATATGTTGAGGCTGAGTAGACAAGATTCACGAATTCAACACAGAAGATGTGTATTTTTGCCCTGATACTGCCATATCTTTGGGTAAATTGCATAATTTTTCAGAATATCAGCTTCCCCCCTCTTAAAATGGGTATGGTGACTGAACTATCAGTTTCTTAAAATGAAGAAATTTGTCAAATGAAAAATTGTTTCAAATTGCTTATAATTATATAAGGATGACTTTTATTCTGTGCTATATAGCCGTATTTAGAGACATTTTCCTGATTAGCTTCCAGGTAGCCCTTGCCTTTGTTTTACCGAAAAGTCTGCACACTGTAATAGACAGTGATGACTATTGTCAGTGGGACCTTCAATAAGCTGAGTCCACTGCTCCACTTGCATATATGAACACGTGTTTCCACAATGCAAGCACATCTTTGTCTTCTCTAGTAACAAAGCTGTTAGCTGTTGAGGTCATGCTCGACATAGAAAGAATACAGAATACGAAATGGAAACTATTCTGAGCTTAATAATTAAGAGACTAGAGGAGTCATCTTGAAAAACATTGCTCATGGTCACCATGTGCTCTGTACTGATTTGTGCTGTCTGTTATCTGAATCCCTGTGTTGTTCTTAAAACGGACTGCAAAGGGCAAAAGGAGCATTTACAGCAGAAATTTCATGAGATGACTTACATGTGAAAATATTACCCAATAGCCACTACTTCATAAAATTTGTGATTTACTAAAGAGAACATTTGATTATATTAAAATGTGATGAGAAATAATAAGATAGACAAAGCTCTACATGTACAGATATAAGAAGAGATTATTCTGGCATTGGATGGAGTTTATATTTCAGTTCAGAGCTGTGAGCCACAAGAATAGCTGTGTTTCACATGATAACCTTTGGATCTATGCCCTTTTTTGTTCTCCTACCTTTTGGTTATTTTCTACCAAATATCATTTTGATTTTTAGCTGCCAGAACGGGTTACTTATTCAGCTTCATTTAATTTCTTATTATGCCTAGCTTTTTGTCAATAGTGTATGCAGAAAGCCAGTTTTCAGGACTGTGTACGGCAGCCTTTCTACTGCTGATGTCTGTGCAGAAATTGGGATATTGGTGTCAGATTGTCCGTATTGATCCATGCTTGTTTCTGTTTTGAACTAAGCATCAGAGACATCTATGCTTTTATTTATTAACTCTGTCTCCTCAGTCAGGATGGCACAAGATGGAAAGTCAGATGACAGAATTGATCTCAGATTTCTGAAATCTTATAACAAAAGATAAGCATGCTAACATCAGGGCAGGATACAACAAGATGATTGTGAAGTGTCTGTAGCAGTGCAAGTGAACTGCCAAGAGTTCTACCTATACTTTTGTAACCTTCAATAGTTCCTGTGTTTTTGACCTTACTGAACAGCTGTTAAAGGAATTATTTTTTCATGCTTGGCAGTTTTGTTTTGTGACTATCTTAAAATTCCCCGTAAACAGAGATATAGTGATCTGCATGAACCCATTTCAGGAGAGTGAAGTCTGATGTTTTATTGCAGGCATCATATTTTATTGTATTGTCCTAGCTTCTGTCATCATACACCTTTGTAAAGAGATTGTAAATGGAATGCTATGCTGTTGTCAGTCATAAAATTATAACTTAGAACACTTCCCAAGATATGCAGGTGTTTCTATGCATAGATTTTCTCCTGCAAGGCAAGGATATTTTAACAGAAGTATTATATTATTCTCTATATTTATTATCCTCGGTTCTGAGAAGAAAGGGCTGGGAGGGTTCAGTACAATATCTTATTTGAGTGTGGAGAGATAAGTGCAATAGTGATGACCTAAGGAATACAGGAACAGAAATGTTTTTGGAATAGCACACATGAGCTGATTAATACAGTAGAAGCCAGTGGTGTGCTGGTTGCAGACATTACCAGTAGTGATCAGGGCATGCTACTGTTTCAGTAAAGTGTAAGAATAAAACCTTAGGCAAGGATTTATTTGCCCTTAGAGTCCTCTCAAATGCAAGACCTTTTAAAAAATCCAAAAGAGCAAAAAAACCTACTGACTTTAGAGATTCTTAGAAGTCATTTATCTTACCCCAGTGCTTGTGCAGACAGAACGTGGCACCTCCTGTTAGATGATATCTAATTATTTTAGAAGGGGCTTTTATGAGGGAGTATTTACTGACAAGCCCACCCCCGACACACACTGAGTATTTTTTCTTTTGCCCGGGACTTGCTTCTCAATCTTCCTGCTTCAGGACACCATTGCTCTACCCATAAAAACTTCCATAGACTTCAAGACTGTTAAATTATCTCTGACTTCTCATTTAGAGGAGAAATAATTCTTGTTCTTTTAGTCTTCTCTCAAAGGTACCAGCCTTCAAATCTTTATCACTTTCATTGCTCTTCTTTGGAACCTCTCCAAGCATTTCACGGGGCTCTAAAGTCTTGGAACTGAGGACTAAGAAGTCATGTTCTAACAAGTGAGGCAATGACCTCAGATTCAGCATGGCATGCATTTCACACATTCCTGGAGTTTCCTGTTTGCTCTTGTAAACTGCAGGTGATATGAAGCAAATAACTTGCTGCTCCACAGGAACGTTCACTCATTGCTAACTTTTTTAAAAAGTAGCCAACATTGCCTATCTCAGATTTGCGTGTCATATTTACTTTTCTCTCTAAACAATTTCAGACTATGAAAAAAATCAAAGTTACAAAGAGAGGGGCATATTTAGTTTACTTCTTTATTGTACAGAACAAAAGAAGGGGAGAGAAAGACTGAAGGGCTTCTGTTTTTCCTTCTTATTGTTGATATTATAAAGGCACCAGTTGCAATTTTACATGTCTGATACCATGCCCCATTATGTGCAATGAGACTGCAGCTTTAGGCAGGCCACACCTCACCTGGGATTTGTGGGTCAACAAGGGTCCATCATGGAATGCTAAGGTACTTCCTAACTAAAAAGTTGAGCCTATCTGTCTGCCAAGAGGAGATGTACCTCAGCTGTAGTTTATCTAGCATGGGCAAGGCTCTGGGTTCACCCACAACACTGTTCTATTTGGGAAGTGTAGACCTGATATAAATAAAAGCCTTTGTACTCGGTGATACATGGTATTTATGTTCATCTGGTTTAGTAATTCCTGACTATCTGTTGTAATCTGAACCTTCTGCACAAATGAGCTCCCTGGCTTCCAGCATCTTTCAACACTTCTCACTCTCAGTCACTCCTGCCAGCCTGCTGCTCTTCCCATAATATCTGCCCAAATCTGCCTGATCCTTCTATGTTAGTAGCCTTGCTCCTTGTGCCAGTCTTCTTTTCTGTCACAAAGCTCCACTCTCCTAAAGTGTAAAGTTAGCACCAGATATATCACACAGGGACCATCCACAATTAATTTTTTGACACAGAATCTTTCAGTGGCATACAACCTAACAAGTAGACTATCCTGGCTGGCCACCAAGGACTAGGATCTGCCTATCTCCATTTCCCCAGCTCTAGGATTACAAGTGCAAACCACCATGCCTGTTCTTTTCTTTTCTTTTCTTTTCTTTTCTTTTCTTTTCTTTCTTTTTTTTTTAAAGCTGGGATCATGTAATCTATGTGATGTCCTTGTGCCTGCAAGACAACTGTTCCATGTTCCCAGCCAGATTCTCTTGAAAAGTCTTCTATGAAGTGCCCAGATTAATTTGTGTGCTTTTGTGACAGAAGAACCCTTATTCCAAACAGGCTGTAAGCCCCTTGAAGGCAAGATCCCATTTTCATCATCCTTTTTATAGTTTTCACAACATACTGACTTCAGCATTGTCTTATTAAACCACAAATATTATTGAGTCATTTTTCTTCACATATTTAGTGATAATTTATCAATTTTGTCATTGATCATTACTTATCATTAGTATTAAAATCTGTGGTTTTTCATTGATTACAAAGTTGTACATGCTATTTTTTAAAATTCTTTAATTACTACTCATATTTACATATCCATCTCCCCATTTCCTCGACCTCTCATCCTCCCGTGTTCCCCACCAAACCCCCTAACCCATCCCACAACTCCTCCCCAGGGATAGTGAGGCCCTCCACCAGGGACCTTCACAGTCTGTCATATCGTTTGGGGGAGGGCCTAGGCCCTCTGCTTAGCCATTTTATACTTACTCAAAGCTGAAATCCCAATAAGTTAGCACACTGAGGAAACCTGTGACCATGGCAAGCAACAACAGTCAGCTGAACCCTGTTCCATGTCCTGAGCAGACAAGTATGGCATACAGCCAGCATGTTAATCCACATACTTCCACATGACTAGAGACCTGGCTGTCCACAGTTGGAACTAGGAGAGAAAGGCCCCTTGGGTTGATGTTTATTCTTCCCAAGGATGTTCTTATAATATCTTCCATTACTGTTCAAGTGATCAGTTGCAAAACAATCTATCTGTAGGCAAACCTTTAACTGATACTGGAAAAACCGAGGGAGGAAATATTTTTGTTATAGAATGCCATCTATTTCTTGTTTCATTTTTTTGTAATTCTTGCTGAGGACACACCAACCTCCCTTTATTTCTTCATGCTCCTATTTATCATTCAAGTCCTAACATAAGTGGAATTTTTATGAATTCTCTCCAGACTTCCTACTTCTTATCCTGGGCTTGACAATATGTTGTATACATCTCACTATAGCCAACATTATAATCAATTATCACAAAGTTATGAGAATATTACATATATGATCATTCAATATATTTATAAAATATTTCAGAGAAGAAGCTTGAGTGCACTGATTTGAAAATGAACTAAGAGGATATTCTAACATCAATATGCAGGACTATGTAGAATATTAAACTATTCATAAATATCCTTTGTTTCAAGCTGAATCTATATAGCACATCTCTTCTACATAGAGCAGTTCAGTAGGCAATTCTTCCTGGGGTCATTTTGGAATTGTTAGTATACAAGATTTTTTTTTCAGTTCTTAGCAACAAGTCCAGAGCCTCATACAGGCTAGTCAGGTCTCCCCCAACGAATTCTATTGGCAGGCCAAGATCTCTATTTCTTCCTCCTAGCTAAACAAAAAAGAAGAGATCCCAGAAGGATTCGTAGGAGTCCTGGTAATCTGAAGGGAGGACTGAGGAGTGAGGCTTCAAAGACTTAGCAGCTAAGGACACAGAAAAAGCAGGGGTTTGTTTTTATGACACTAAGAAATGCACTGGGGATGCTGGACAGGTCCTTGAATGACTGTGTGTGACAGAGTCATACAAAGAAGATGCACAGATACTTCCTTCATCTGCAGAGCTTTGATATTCAGCTTACACAGAACAAAGCCAGAACAACCACGTGGCCTGGCAGAGCAGAGAGTGATGTCTGGTAACATGGAGGCACCCCAAGTATACAAAATGTTCCAGGGTGGAAAATAATGATTACGAGACTGTGCACACCTTGAAGGAAAGAGCCAAGAAAGACAAAGACAGTCCCCAAATTCTCCTTGCATTCTGTATTACATCAATTGGCTTCTTGATAAAATACAGAAACTCTAAAGTTTAGTTAAACAATGTGCTTGGATTTTAGAGGAAGAAAGCCAAATCCACCTCCAAATCCAGCATTGATTTAATTGAATAGGGACTAGGAAAATTAAGAGAAATAGAGTTCTTTGAGAGACAGCTGTAAAGTTTACCATATGGAATGTTCCTTTTGTTTGAGCCTTCTCTTCTTAAGCATCTACCCATCGCAATTCTTTTCTGCCTCAGTGGATAATATTCGTGGACTGTTTAGGTCCTTATCACCTTTAAGGGCCATTTATAAATGCTTTAAGTCATGTCCTTCTACACCAATAATTGTCTGTAATTGAGAAATTTCCCCTAGCAGCTTCTGAAGACTATTAAGAGTTTGATAATGATCCCTTCTAATTTGTACCTTCTGTGGCCTGATTCTCTGTAGATCTATCTTATAACCTAAATAGTTAATAGAATCTCCTCTTTGTATCTTTTCCAGGGCAATCTGTAATCCCCATCTAGGCAGAACTTCCTTCACCATGTCAAACATACATTCCAGAGTTTCTTTATTGGAATCTGATAAAAGAATATCATCCATGCAATGATAAATGAGGGATTGTGAAAATTTCTTATGAATTATTTCCAAAGGTTGTTGTACGAAGTGTTGACATAAAGTAGGACTATTTAGCATTCCTTGTGGCAAAACCTTCCACTGATATCTTTGAACTAGCTGTGAGTTATTAAGAGTTGGTACAGTAAACTTCTGTGGTCTTTGACAAGTACTGTGTGGTCAATGAGGCAGCAAGTTAGGCAGGACTAGGAGTCAAGAAGGATTCTGGGAAATGTAGTAAAGAAATGGTAATCTGCAGGAAGTGACTGCAGGGTGACTTATATATAAACAAGGGCAAGAAGGAAGTGGGCCCCTTCTCTCTTCCTCCAGAGTCACCATGTGATACTGGGATGAGGACCCCAATGGAAGACATACTAAATAAGATAAGTCTTATGAAATATATAGATTTATGATAATTAAGACTGAGCTAACAGATGAGACATCCTAGTCATTGGCCAAGCAGCACTTGTACCTAATAGAAGTCTCTGTATATTATTTGGGGCTCTAACTTAGCGAGCAGAACTCGCATGGGTGGCAGAAAGATTTATCGTAACAAGTACCCAGCTGACTCATTTTTGTTGTCCATGTGTCTGACTTTGACGGCTACAGAGGAAGATATTATTAACGCTCCCCTTTTGTATACACTTTCTAGCTTCACTTTAAATGACATCCAAGGATACTGCTAATTTTCCTTAGCTACTGAATATAAGCCATTTGGGCTTAGGAACACAAGTGTTTTACTTAAACCATGATATTCATAGAGGATTATTCCCTTCAGGCATATATGGTAAAAATACACACTTATCTTCTTTCATGGCCTCTATTAATTGGTACTTCTTAGTTTCTCATGTAAAACCATTTGTAAGACTATGTTTAATGCAAAGCCTCTGCAGGTTTCCTTAAATTATGCAAAGCTTATCCCTCAAAAGTCAATAATTTAGAATCCTATGAATTTAGTATATATACTAAACTTTGAATAATATAATCTGATCCTACCTGTTGTGCTTTGTGTCTCTTCTTCCACTCATAACATATTACCAATGATCCTGTTGGACAAGCTCAGAGGATAGAGTTGGGGGGTGGGTCTGTTAAGCATGCATCATGGGCTTGAAGCATTGTGAAATTAGGCTATTCTCCCAGCCTCTTCTACTAAAATGGCAATTCTAGATTAATGGAGCCTTTATTAAAACATATTAACTGATTGATTTTTCTTTATTTGTATCCATATGAGGCTGCATGAGTTGATGTATACCATACTGGTGTGGAGCCCCTGGAGATCAAAAAATTCTGGATCATTGGAACAGGAGTTGCAGGCTGTTATGAGCACCATGTGGGTATGGTAAACTGATTCTGGGCACTCTGCAAGAGCAGTAAGTGCTCTTAATAGCTAAAACTATTCTCCATCCCCAACAGAGACCCTTAGTCACCTGCAAACACATTTGATCATTGGGTATTTTTGTGGCGCCTATTATTTCACATTGGAAGCACTAGTCATATAGATGACATAATATTATATCAGCAATTTGGAACTTCCAGTTACTTAAGGTTTGAATCATAAATTATATTTTTGGTAAAATAATTTGATATCTAAGACTACCAATGATAATAGTTTTATTGTAGTAATCTCATAATATTATGATAGTAACTGGCTTGTTATAGATACTCAAACAATTTATAATTTTTAAAATGCAAAAGAATATTTTAATAAATTCTTTTTACTTAATTTGCATCTTTCAAAACTAAATGCCATTGATTTTTTAATTTTTTATTTAAATTCTTATCCATCCCCCCATTTCCTCCCCCTCCCAACCTCCCATGTTCCCTACTACCTCCCCCCTAACCCATCCCCAAACTCCTCCCCAGGGATACTGAGGCCCTCCACCAGGGACCTTCAAAGTCTGTCATATCACTTGGGGGAGGGCCTAGGCCCTCTTTGCTGTATCTGGGCTGCAATAGTATCCCTCCATAGGGAATGGGCTCCCAAAGTCCATTTGTGCATTAGGGTTAAAGACTGGCTCCACTTTTAGAGGTCCTATAGACTTTCTTGCCCTCCTAACTGGCACCTCCATTTAGAGGGTTTGTTTGAGTCCAATGCTGTTTCCCTGGCTTTATGACTAGGTTTTCCATGCTCTCACTAGGTCAGGTCAACTGTTTCTGCAGCACTGTCTTGGCTCCTTTGCTCATCCCTCCTCCCTCTCCACAACTGAATTCTAGGAGTATGGTTCAGTGCTTAGCTGTGGGTGTCTGTATCTGCTTCGAACAGCTATTGGATGAAGGCTCATGTTTATCTTTTTGTGACTGTGTTACCTCACTCAGGATGGTTTCTTCTAGTTCCATCCATTTGCCTGTGAATTTCAAGATTCCACTTTTTTTTCCTGCTAAGTAGTACTCTATTGTGTAAATGTACCACATTTTCTCTATCCATTCTTCAGTTGAGGGGCATCTAGGTTGCTTCCAGGTTCTGAAGGTCATTGTTTTTTATAGTGTCAATATTCTCTGTATTCCACAGTGATAGAGGATTTGTAGCTTAGGGATTTTATTATTATTTTTTGGCAGGGGTGAATGGTAAATATTACATGCATAGTTCTAACATTTACTAGGATTTAGTATTCATCTACAATGTAAATGGCTTCTGTGGGTACTAGGGTTCTTAGTGAAGTAATAAGAACTGGAAGAAGCAGAGTGTGAACATGATGGGTTCAAGTCTGTCCCATAAGCAAGAGCTCAGAGCCAGGGTTGATTGTGTTCCAACTGCACAGGAAAGTGTTGTCTGCTTTAGACATTCACAGACATGCACACAACTCTTAGTTCAAACTGTCTCATACCAAAGAAGGATGTGGTAAAAGGACAGAAGCTGACAGCCCTGGAACTCCTCAGGGGTGGAGTTCATCAGCAGCCAGTATTGGAAGCATCTAGTGAACTAACATGAAGGAATATCCTCGAACTGGAAAACAGCCCTGGCTGACCGACTGAACTGGACTGCGCTACATGGCAGGAGATAGCTATGCATGTCTAAAATGCTCTTTAGTCACTACAGGCAGGGTGTGCTTCTCAAATTTAAGTGGGAAAATTAATTATGCAGGAAATATATTAGAATATACATTTCCCTTAAACAATGAAGTGCCTAAAAATAAGGATGAGCAGGGAGCAAATACCAACAGAAATTGTCACCCTAGCGCTCCAAGTCCTCAGATAGAGGTTCAAGATTCTGTCTTTCATGAGAAAGCGATTCCAAGTGATTACAGTACCTGCAAAATTCATCTTTGCATAGCATCTGGGCCACACATGCAATCTGATGGCTATTCCCAAGAGTTAATCATATATATATAAAAAATCTTTATAATGGCAATTAGACCAATTTGAAATTAGAAAATTAGAAACAAGCTTCTTTTACATGTCAATCCCAGTTCCCTCTCCTCCACTCCTCCCTTACCACCCCACACCAATCCCAACCCCTATCTGCTCCCCAAGGACGGTGAGGCCTTCCATGAGGGTTCTTCAAAGTCTGTCATAGCATTTGGAGCAGGGTCTAGGCCCTCTCCCATGTGTCTAGGCTGAGAGAGTATCCCTCTATGTGGAGTGGTCTTCAAAAGTCCATTCTTACACTAGGGATACATACTGATGCACTACCAGAGGCCCCTAGATTGCCCTGACCTCAAAACTGACATCCTCATTCAGGGGGTCTGGAATAGTCCTATGATGGTTTCCCAGGTATCAGTCTGGGGTCCATGTGCAACACCTTGTTCAGGTCAGCTGTTTCTGTGGCTATCTCCAGCCTGGTCTTGACACCTTTGCTCATCACTCCTCCCTCTCTGCAACTGGATTACAGAGTTCAGTTCACTGTTTATCTGTGGTTGTCTGCTTTTGCTTCCATCAGCTACTGGATGAAGGCTCTAGAATAGCATATAAGATATTCATCAGTCTTATTATTTGAGAAGGGCATTAAAGGTAGCCTCTCAACTGTTGCTTAGATTGTTAGTAGGGGTCAAACTTGTAGATCATTGGACATTACCCTAGTGCCAGTATTCTCTTTAAACCCATAATGGATTCCTCTATTATAGAATCTGTTTTCTTGCTCTTCTGTATTCTTCCCCTGACTAAATCTTCCTGCTCTTTCATGTCCTCCTCTACCCTGCTCTTTTTCCCTTCTCTTTATTCTAGCTCCCTCTCCTCTCCCTCATGCTCCCAACTAGCTCAGGAGATCTTGTCCATTTCCCCTTCTCTGGGAGATCATGTATATCTTCTTAGAGTTCTACTTGTTTCCTAGCATCTCTGACAGGGTGGATTGTAGGTGGATTCATTTGCTCTATGTCTAAAATCCATATATGAGTGAGTACATACCATTTTTGTCTTTTTTGTGACTGGGTTACCTCAATCAGGTATTGGAGAGACCAGGGATAACAGGAACACACCTAAACCTAATAAAAGCAATATACAGTAAACCAACAGCCAACATCAAACTAAATTATTTAGGATAGTGTATATACATAGTTAGGGATAGCTTCTTATTGTTTATGGTTGGGATTGGAAGGGGGTGTTCAGGCTTGGACACCAGATGACTTTAGGATTTAGTTAAAATAGATAGTTAGGATGTGACATAAGCAGATTGTTGTATCTTCTTATATTTTACCTTTATGATTATTAATTTTGGATACTTTACACTGTTAAGTTTTAATCCTTTTTTAGACTAAAAGGGGAATTATAGGGGAAGCTGTAGACAAGTCTACTTAGGGGCTGGCTATAGGTGTGCCTGACCACCACGACTTGCGATTTCACTTTTGTACTTGCTGGACAGACTGCTGCCACGCTGGTTGGCTATGTTGCTCTGTAAGTAAGGCTTTTCCCTACTAAATACCCTTGTACTTCTAACTGACTCCATATTCTTAATTTCCCACTATAGAAACTCAAGGCGATTCCTCTAAAATCAGGAACAAGACAAAGCTGTCTACTCTCTCCATATCTCTTCAATATTGTACTTGAAGTTCTGGCTAGAGAAATTGGACAACAAAAGAAGATCAAGAGGTTACAAATTGGAAAAAGAAGTCAAACTTCTACTATTTTCAGATGATGTGACAGTTTATATAAGTGACCCAAAAAACTCTACCAGGGAACTCCTACAACTGATAAGCACCTTCAACAAAGTGGCAGGATACAAGATTAACTCAAAAAAATCTGTAGCCCTACTATATACAGTAGATAAATGGCCTGAGAAAGAAATCAGAGAAAAATCACCCTTTACAATTGCCACAAACAACATAAAATACTTTGGGGTAACGCTAACCAAACAAGTGAAAACCTATATCACAAGAACTTTGCGCCTTTAAAGAAAGAAATTAAGGAAGACACCAGAAAATAGAAAGATCTCCCATGCTTTTGGATAGGTAGGATCAACATAGTAAAAATGGCAATCTTGCCAAATGCAATCTAGATTCAATGTAATCCCCATCAAAATCCCAGGACAATTCTTCACAGACCTTGAAAGAACAATTCTCAATTTTATATGAAAAAAAAAGACCCAGTATAGCCTAAACAACCCTATACAATAAAGGAACAGCTGGAGGAATCAACATGCCTGAATTCATGCTCTGTTATAGAGAGATAGTCCTGAAAACAGCTTGGCAGTAGCAAAAAAAAAAAAAAAAAAAAAGACAGGTAGACCAATGGAATTAAATTGAAAACCCTGATATTAACCTACAAACCCATGAACATCTGATTTTTGACAAAGAAACTAAAATTATACAATGGAAAAAAGAAGGCATATTCAACAAATGGTGCTGACATAACTGTCTGCTGGCATGTAGAAGACCGAAGATAGAACCATTTTTATTGCCATGCACAAAACTTAAGTCCAAAAGGATCAAAGACCTCAACATAAATCCAGCCACACTGAAACTCTCTTAGAAGAGAAGGTAGGTGGTACCATCAAACAAATTGGTACAGGAGACTGCTTCCTTAACATTACACAAGTAGCACAATTGATAAATGGGAACTCCTGAAACTGAGAAGCTTCTGTAAGGCAAAGGACATAGTCTAGAAGACAAAACAGCAGCCCACAGAATGGGAAAAGATATTCACCAACCCCACATCTGACAGAGGGCTGATATCCAAAATTCACAAAGAACTCAAGAAACTAGTTTCCAAAACACCAAGAGAACTAAATATAGAATTCTCACTAGAGGAGTTAATCATTTTCTAAAGCTCTTTGTGCATACCTTCCTCTGTTACATTTCCCCTTCCTTTTTCAGCACTTAGATATTTCTAAAAGAGTTTAAAGCTTGTTGCAGTGGTGTGGGTGCTTGATACATGTGTATCAGGCATATACATGCATGTGTGTATGTATGCATGTGTGTATATGTGTAGTGTGTCTATGTATGTAAGACAGGGGGAGAGAAAGGGACAGAGAGGGAGACAGAGGGAGGTCTTCCAAACTCATTTTCCACCCCCAGCACACAAAGACAATCGATCTCAACTTTTAGTTATTTTAAACTACTATGGTGTCACTAGGAAACTCCTTGCTTCACAGTTGCTTTATGAATTCCAGTCACTGTTTTGTCCTTTCCAAGGAGGCAACTTTACAAGTGTTTCATCCTTTAAAACAGGCATAGCACAATTTAGGATTGATAAATTGTCACACAACATTTCTCCAGAGCTAACAACTGACTTAGTCTTAGTTTTCTGCATTTTCTGAATACATCCAAGTTTCTAGGACAGTCTTTAGGCGTTATTTGCATTTCTCCTGTGCTTAGATACAGTCAAGCATTATCAGTTTAACCTTGCTGAAGACTTCTCCCCAGGAGCTTTCTGATCCCCTGAAGTCTGCAAAGACTTGCCTCCACACTGCTGCAAGGTTGTTATTCTGGGATCTTTTGTTCCCTCCTCTTTGCCTAGTGTTGAAGCTTTGGCATTCTCCATCCTATGTCTTTCGTCCTTATTTTGGAGGCATAATCACAGCTTCTGGCATGGAAAATAAAAACACAGTTGATGTTTTGAAAACTTGAATGTCTGAAAACATCCTCACTGTACACTAAAGTCAGAATTTGCTGTTGGTTGTTGTACTATCAACACATCTGGTACATGATATTTTTCTGAGGCAAATTGAACTTCACTTTGTGTTTGCTTTGTCTCAGGTTCCTTACTTTTCCCATTTGGGATTCCACATTGTAGGGTGCAAAAATTCCCACACCATATGCCTGTTTCCCGTCAGTTCCTCAAATTGTGTTGCTACTGTTTATTTTTACTTTATCTCCGTTTCTAGAGCTTGCCCTTACTATGAAAAGTACCCCTTATTTTATAAAGCCTCTCACATGAAGCTCTCTTGGAGAGAAGCTGCATTAATGGCATGTTCTGTCTACCCTCCCTGGGTATAAGCAGTGTGCTGCACTGAACATAACACCAGTAGCACATTTTTTAAAAGTCATTGCTTCCTGTCTCATTTTTTTTAACTGCTGTTATTCACCAGGGATTCCAACATTTATATATTAAGTTCTCTGCTCTGAACTTCTGTTTGATACTGCTTTATAGCTATTATGAGAATAGCTCAATTTCTAAATTTCTTTTACTCTTTCATTTTTATAATCATGCATTCCAATACCTTATCTCTGTGTCCTCTTGCATCTGCCCTATGCCCTTGAAACCCACCTAAGAAAACCAGTTTTAAAAGGAAAATCAAAACATGAGCACAACAAAGGGAGAAAACAAAACTGAAAATAAAGAGAACACAATTTCTACATGTCTTAAGTGGTGCTATCAACTTGTCCCACTTTTTCTTGGTTATATTTCCAAGTAACTCAGGACATTGCCTTCACAACTGCTTACAGCACTGTCGTCTCCTTCTTCCTAGAATGGGATAACATTTAATAAACTATCATCCATTGATCTGTCCTTAATCCATTATTAATCCTTGTTGATTTGTGCCCTAAATGTTCCCAACGTTTCCTTCTTCTCTGTATCCATCACCTACAATCTGATTTTAACTCATTTATATGGACAGATCATCTTGCCCAATAGTCTTCTGACTGTCACTTGTGTCCCCATTCTAAGCATCTCTTCAAGCAACAGCTAAAGCAGCCTTTTCACAAATCTTATCCACTGCCATTATCCCTACACCTTGATACAAATAATCCTTTCAAAATCTTTCTGTTGCTCTTTGAAAAGCACAGGAGTAGGGTTCTTGGTGGGTATTGGTATTGTCCTTACTCTGAAGGTTGAGGTAGGAACATTTGTTGGGCCCAGAAGTGGCAGCTCTGACAACACAGGGAGATAAATAGCACAAAAAATAAGATACCACGTAATTTCTTAATATGCATTATACTTCACCTCTGACTTCACGCAGTCTATTGCTTTTTTTACTTAAGTCACCCTTAATAGACTTCTTTTAATTCCTCAGGAGTGGCAGGTTTCCTGTTACTGAGCAACAGTTGTCCATGCTATTTCCTCTGCTGTAATGCTTCATTCACTTCTCTGAGAATTGAACAATGTGGGGCTGAGTGGTAGCTTTTTTTGGGTTATGTACTTGTCTCCCATATCACATGTTTTATCTCTTTGGCCTTTCAAGAGTGTGCGAAGATTTCCTTTAGGTCACTATCTTTCAGAATTCTTAAGCTCAATAGGTAAAAGCCATTTAATGTCTTCTTATACAGTAACAAGGAAGTCATACTCTGTGGTAGGTAACTCTCAGTCTTCTTATGCTGAATCACATAATTATTATTGTTTGGACAAAATAAGATAATAATTAAAGCATTGTTAGAGTGGGTAGACATGTTTACCTTTGCATGGTTTTACCACAAGTTAGGTAGTTTAAAACAACATAATGCCCCAGATCTGGGGTCTTATGTCCAAGGTCAAGGGCTCAGAAGTGTCGCATTGCATCTTTTTTTCCTATATAACATCGGATGGCCACTGATAAGCTGTGTATTCACTATACCAGCCTCTGTTTCTACAGAAATTTTCTTCATAAGAAAGTCTTTCTTTTTCACTCTTATTAGGATACTTGTCATTGGGTTTAGTTTCCAGCCAGATCTCATCTTGATACTCATAATATTCTTTTTTAAAATTTATTTATTAGTTCTAGTTAGGGAACAAGCTTGTTTCACATGTAAGTCCCTTCTCCCTTTTCCTCCCCTCACCCCCATCCCTCCTCCCCCACCCCCAGCCTACCCCCACCCATCCACCCACCACTCCCCAGGCAGGGTAGGGCCCTCAACGGGGGCTCTGCAAAGTCCACCAAATCTTCCTGTGCTGGTCCTGGGCCCTTCCCCATGTGTCCAGGGCCAGAGTGTATCCCTTCACGTGGGATGGGCTCTCAAAGTCCCTTCTTGCACCAGGGAAAAATACTAATCCACCACCAGAGGCTCCCTGGAGTGCAGAGGCCTCCTTATTGACATCCATGTTCAGGGGTCTGGATCAGTCTTGTACTGGCCTCCCAGACAGCATCTGGGGTCGATGTGCTCTCCCTTGTTCAGGCCAATTGTTCCTGTGGGTTTCTCCAACCTGGTACAGACCCCTTCGCTTTTCATTCCTCCCTCTCTTCAACTAAATTTCCGATTTCGGCTCAGTGTATATCTGTGGATGTCTGTCTCTGCTTCCATCAGCCACTGGATGAGGGCTCTAGGATGGCATTAAGAGAAGTCATCAATCTCATTTTGGGGAAAGGGCTTTTAGGTTATCCTCTCCACCATTGCCTGGATTGTCAGATCGTGTCATCCTTGTAGGTCTCTGGAGATCTCCCTGGTTCCAGATCTCTTCTCGGACCTATAGTGGCTCCCTCTGATATGGTATCTCTCATCCTGCTCTCTTTCCTCTATTCTTCCCCCAACTCAATATTTCTGCCCCTCCATTTCCTCTCCTCTACTCCTCTTCTCTTGCTCTTATTGTAGCAGCTCCTTCCCCCTACCCTCATGCTCCCAATTAGTTCAGGAGTTCATGCCACTTCCATTCCTGGGGACCATTTATCCCTTAGAGTCCTTCATGTTTCCTAGTTTCTTTGGTGAAGAGGATTATAGGCTGGTAATCCTTTACTCTATGTCTAAAATTCATATATGAGTGAGTACATACCATGTTTGTCTTTTTGTGACTGGGTTACCTCACTCAGGATGGTTTCCTCAACTGAAGATTTTGTGGTACATTATCAAGATACCAGCTCAGCAATGGAATTGAAATTCGCAGGCAAATGGATGGAACTAGAAGAAACCATCCTGAGTGAGGTAACCCAGTCACAAAAAAGACAAATATAATATTCTTATATATACAAATATATCTTTCACAAACAATTTGACATTCTGGGGGAATATACAATTTTAGGCTCATCATTAAACATAAAACATTATTCACCTCTAAACTATGGTCTCAATTGTATTTGTAGAGTGGAGTTATATTAAAGGAGGAAGATGAGACATGTGTGTGTGTGTGCATGTGTGTAATGTATTTAGAAAAATTTCCTAAGTTAATTCTAACTTATTTCCTCCTTTTAAGTTGAAAACCTCTGCCTTGAAGAATTTATTATCAACTATATTTTAAACTTATGCATGATTGGTGAACTCTATTTGCTCCTGTAAGATCATAGAAGCCAGTCCTCCCTAAACAGGTAAAAGACCTGTATGACAAGAACTTTGAGTAATTAAAGAAAGACATTAAGAAGATACCAGAAAATGCAAAGTTCTCCCATGCTCCTGGATACGTAGGATCAACATAGTAAAAATGCCAATCTTGCTAAAAGCAATCTACAGATTCAATGCAATCCCCATCAAAATCCCTGGACAATTTTTCACAGACCTTGAAAGAACAATTCTAGACTTTATATGGAAAAACAAAAGACCCAGGATAGCCAAAACAACCCTGTATAATAAAGGAATGACTGGAGGCATCACCATCACTGACTTTAAGATATAGTGATGAAAACAGTTTGGTATTGGGTTATTGGCACAAAAACAGACTGGTAGACTAATGGAATCAAAATGAAGACCCTGTTATCAATCCACACATCTATGAACACCTGATCTTTGACAAAGAAGCTGAAACTATTCAATGGAAAAAAGAAAGCATCTTCAACAAATGATGCTGGCATAACTGGATACAGACATGTAGAAGATTGCAGATAGATCCGTATCTCTTGCCATGCACAAAACTTAAGTCCAAATGGATCAAAGACATCAACATAAATCTAGCCACACTGAACCTCTTAGAAGAGAAAGAGGGAGGGACCCTTGAATAAATTGGTACAGGAGATGGCTTCCTGAACATAACACCGGTAGCACAGACACTGAGATTGATAATTAAAAAATGGAACCTCCTGAAACTGGGAAGCTTCTGTAAGGCAAAGGACACAGTCAACAAGACAAAACTGCAGCCCACAGAATGGGAAAAGATCTTCACCAACCCCACACCAGACAGAGGGGTGATCTCCAAAATATACTAAGAACTCAAGAAGCTAGATACCAAGACACTAAATAATTCAATTAAAAAGTGGGGTACAGAACTAAACAGAGATATCTCAATAGAGGAATCTGAAATGGCTGAAAGACACTTAAGAAATTGCTCAATATCCTTAGTCATCAGGGAAATGCAAATCAAAACAACTCTGAGATACCATCTTACACCCATTAGAATGGCTAAAATCAAAAACACCAAGGACAATTTATGCTGGAGAGGATGTACAGTATTTTCAGGTCATTTCTGAACAGTAAAGAGAATAGCTAGTGTGAAGGATGGTCCTCCCATTTTGTATGCATGATGATTGTTTTCAGAACTTAAAAGAGACTAAACTAAACAGAAGATGCAGAAGACAAAAAATAAAATAAAAGAGAAAAAGAAGATTATGTCAAAGAATAAAAAAGCATCATGCAAAAGCCAGGTAAAGTGACCAGATACTATTCTGTGGTATGGAAAGCACAATTTAAATATGAACATAAATACAGTACTGGTGAGATGTCTTAGTTCTTACCACTGAATTTGATCCCTGGGCCCTTTAATGCAGAAGGGGAGATCTGAATTCTGTAAGTTGCTTCTAATTTTCATAAGAACACCATGGCACATGCAAACATATGCTCAGATTCACACACTAAATAAATATATTAATTAATAAGTAAATGTTCTAAAAGGATGAATTTTGTTATCAGTAATGCTTGTTTAATTTGAACTGAATTGTTAATGAAGAAGTTCCAGTCTATAAATGGTACCTTTCAAGTCCAGGTGTGTTTTTAGTTAACCAATATAGTGAAGTTACATGGTCTTGCCATTTGAAAGGTGGGGGAGGATACTAACTAGTACCCACCTGAGTCCATTGAACAAGGCACAGATATCACCTTGGTAGTAATAGAAGTTTGGAACCATGGGCCTTAGTCACACACCCCTCAACTGGAATCTGTTTTTAAGTAGACTAAAACAGAATTTTTATAACTGCCTTTCTGAATAAAAGGGAGTAGGCTTTAAAGGAACCACTTGCAGGCTCCATAGCTGGTAGGCTCGTTAAAGCCTGTTCCTCCATGAGGAACATCAATATGGATTAATTTTCAGGCTGGCCTAAGATGGTCCTCCCTTGTCTTTGCCCTGCCAGCAACTGTTAGTAGGGATGTTGGTCCTGGCAAGAGGAAAGCCTCTCCAAAGGGTAAGGTGGTGTTTTCTACATAGCAGAGAGTTTCGTCAATTAGAAAATAGGACCCCATTCTTTCCAAGAAACAGAAAAACTGGTTCCTTAGTGCAACTCCTTTTCATCTCCCACAAGCTACATTACAAGTCTAAGCAACTTGGCTTCCTTCCCAGTGTCTCTACAATTTTTCTGAATGCAGGCTGCCAGACATTCTGACCCAGGGGACCATGTTGCCTTTTTCTTTTAAAAATGGATTTAGAGCCCATCAAAAGCTCACTCTTCTCAGAAGGAATGAAGTAGAGGAAAGTTACAGGGTGCAGTCTAGAGCAACTGCACGGACCAACCTGGCTGAACTTGTTTTGCTTAAGAGCTAATCAAATCTGTACCATCATACAAACTTTTCTGCTTGCTTGGCCTTGTTTGAAAAACAATATCTTCTAGCTGTTGGGATTAAATCCAATATTGCACAACATGAAGGTGAACTCCAGAAAATATTGCTCAGTGTGAACATGAACAGTAGAATTAGGCTTTTCACAGTAAGCATTTTCATCCTGAAGAATTGCTCAATAAGTCTCTGTAGTAGTCATAATTTCAATTAAGACATTTTAATCCACGTGATCATAGAGCAGAGGCAGCCATTTTAAACTTGAGTGAAGAGAAGACCCTGGGGGTCAGAAGTGATCTCCCAGTTTTTTTTTTTTTCTTTTTCTTCTTTTTTTTTTGTGTGTGATGAAACACTACAAAAGTGAGAACAATAAAGCAGTGTTGTTCCTTTGACCTTGAATATTTTCTGGATCAAAGTTTATCTTTGTAAGGTGATAAGATCAGAATGTGTCATTGTAATACAGTTTTAGGTTTCTAAAAGGAGTTTTTAAATTAGGTAACCTTTATAAAGGTTAACTAATAATTTCTTTTATTGCCATTTCTACAGGTGGTAGAAATAAATTATGCCCACCAAACTTCTTGTAGCCCTCTGATTATCTACAAAAAGGATAGACTTTAAAAATAACTCCTACTATCACATGTTTCTCTCCTATCTATGATTCAAACCAGGCTCCAGAATCAATCTTTACAGGAAAACAAATAGGTCAAGAATCAATATTTTACTGTTAGATAAAAACTGGTTTGAGTTCTTGTGAAAGAATTTGCTAACTTGAGATCTTTAGCAAGTTATCTGGACACTGCTTCAATGGCATCATTGCAAAGAGGAATGGAGAGAAATAGATTGCACTTCCTCAGAGGGCACATTCACCTGCTTAGAAGCTACGGACTTGATGGGGTAGCACTTAGTGAGTGGTCAATACTGTGTTATCACACAATTTTGATTACTTATAATACTTAACATAAGAGATTAAAGTACACCGATTTAACTGAGAATTTCATTTAGTAAGTGTTAAAAGTATACAAAAGTTGATTAGGTACTGTGTTTTAGTGAGTGTTGTATTCTGGCCCAAGAAGGTTTTATAGTCTGCCTCAGATCTCATGACTAAATAGGGAGTACCATTTTGCAAGTCAAGGCCACTGGCACTTACCTTGTCCTTAACTGAGGTAGGACGCTTAACTAATAGATAAAGGTTAAGAACTAAAAGCACATATTTCTCCGCCATCATCTCAGTTGTGACTATCCTCAAATATGTATATCCTGATAATCAGTAGTCAGAGGTTTGTGCAGATATTACTAAAATCAAATCAACAATGCCAATACTCAATGAACATTTCTAATTTTATGCCTTTGCTTTCCTAATCTGATTTTAATTTTGACTATTTTTTTTATCACTCTTAGTGTCTTCGTGTTACAAAGACTTTCTGTTTCTCAGTTATAGGCTGCAGAAGTTGTTCTTTATGCAAAAGTCTTTTTTTCTCAGCTTTTTGAATCCAGAGTTTCCTGTCCTAGTGTGTTGTCATGACATAAGCTTTGTCCCTCCAAAGAAATGTTCACGTCCTAGGACCTAGAGTTTCAGAATTATGTATATATGATAATTGCAGGTGCAATCAGGTAAAATGAGTCCATAACTAAATGTACCCTGTGTCCTTGTAAGGAGAGAGATTTGAACATAGAGATGCATGGCGATTGCTCTGTGCAGTGACAAGGCCAGAAATTGCAGTGATGCAGATGCAAGTTAAGAGTAAATGTCTACCATCAGCAACTAGGAATTGGCAAGAAATTGTTACTCTTTGGACCACAGAAAGACCATTTTCTGCTGATGTGGGCATGTACTCTCCAGAATTGTAAGAAAAGACATTTTTGTTGTAAGGAACCTTTAAATTGCTTGCAGTTCCTAATAGACTGATGAGATGAAGGGAGATGTGCCCAAGCTGCATTGTTATCAACTTTGTGACCCTTCTTCACCAATTCCCAGTATATTATCAAGTCAGGCTTGGTTTTCCAGAATTAGTACGATAGCTCCCACTAGGACAGGAAGTGATCAAAATAAAATCTTTCCAAATGTTTGGCCCTATGTTGCCTAATCATATGAAGCAAGTGATGCCAAGATCTAAAGGCTGGTAAGAGAAGGAGGGAGGGAGGAAGGGAAAGGGAGAGGGAGAGGGGGAGAGAGAGAGGGAGGGAAGAAGAAAAAGAGAGAGGGAGGAGAAGGAGGAGGGAGAGAGAGGGGGAGCTAGGGAGAGGGAGGGAGAGGGGTTGTAGAGCTGTCTGATTGTGGCTAGTTTTTGATCATGATTTCTTTAGCATTTTTTTTTTCCTGTAAGTTATAAGCTTCCTTTGCATTGTGCAGCCCTGGGCCTCCTGGTATCAAATACAAGAAACTAGTGTGAATGTACAATGTTTTTATTTATTCCTAGGCTTAGAATAGAGTCCTTCCTACACTTATTTCCATAAACTCAACTTCAGGATAAACATAGTCCACAATGAATTTCATTATCTTTTTTCTTCCTTAACTTTGACTGACCTGATTTCTGTGTTACTGACTGCCTAGCAGAACATACTGGTCACAGTTTTGTCAATGTGACAAATACTTGAGAGAATACAAAAGGAAAGATTTATTTGAGCTTATGGTCTATGATCTTCCAGTCACTGTGGCTGGGAGGACAGGAAGAAGGCAGCTCACATCCAAGCAGCCCAGAAGCACCCAAAAAAGGAACGTGTTGGTTCCAGGAGGCATTCTCCTTTCCCTATAATTTGTTTCATCCTGTCCCAAAGCAAATGGAATGGACCTAATCACATTTAAGATAGGTCCTCTCCTCTTAGTTAATCTGTTCTTAAAAGGCTCCGAGAGGTGTCCCCTAATAATCATCTCTGTGTTTCTCTATATAATAAAGTTAACAAACAAACAGTTTTACCTAGGGCCACAGGAGGCTGCAGCTTTTAGTTCATCATTATTCACAACCATTTCCAAGGTACTAGATTTTAAAAAAGTCTCCACTCCCAACTTTTTCCTTCAGGTATACCGACTTCTTTTCCTCCTCCCATTTATAAGAGTCTTAGTGGTCATCTGCCTCACTGCTAGGGTTCTTCATCATCAGTTCCTTGAGTGCTTATGGATGCCCTTTCTCCCTTAAATCTCTACTGGCAACTACTCTGCCTGGCTATGAGAAGATTTTCTACCCAGGCTTTTATTCTGTAATTTGTTTCTGGAAGAAAATGTTCCATTATTTCCAGCATAGACTTCTATTCACTCAGTTAAACATGCATCTTCACTTTTGGCATTCCTTTCTGTCATGATTTGATTCCTAGTATTGTCCTTTGAAAGAAAAGAAGGAAAATTTTTAGAATTACAAATAAAGTAAAACCAAGTTTAGCTGCCCATATACAGTCAATACAACTGTGTAACCTGGTATTTTAACTACCTCCCTTTCCCTATTGTTTTCAGGTAAAAAAGTTCTTCTTTATCCATGCTATGCCAAATTTTGCCCTGATTTGTTCACAGACAGAAATGAGTTCTAAAAATGTGTAGATTCTTATATTTTAATCTAGTTTTGCTCTGATGAATACAGAAGTGATGAAGCCGAAAGATGATGGCAATTAACATTTCTAAGAAAATAATTTAAAGTTTATTTTCCACACAGAGTTCTGAAAAGTCAATATAAGAAAGAAATAATGAGCAAAGCAGCAACACTTTATGGTCCTTCAGGTTCTCTCACTCCAGTTCTGCCTAGGAAGGCTTAATGATCATCTTATAGGAAACTATCAGACCAACAAGCAGAGGTCATGGAATTAAAAGCCAGGTGAGGCGGATACTCATATGTGGCTTGGCACTTCTTTTCTAAAACCTGCTTCCTAGTTAATTAGATGAGCCATGTTTATTCATCTATCTATTTATTTATTTTAATCCAGTATTATTTTACTCATCTGGCAGCCAAATACAACACCTGGATTCTTACCTCATCACCCTGGGATCCAGCCTCTACAGCTGTCCTTAATTTTTCTTAGAGAAGTCTCTCTCTCTCTCTCTCTCTCTCTCTCTTGTCTCTCTCTCTCTCTCACACACACACAATACACACACAGAGACGCTTGATAAAGTTAGTATGCTAATTAGAAAATAAGTACATTCTCATTTCCTTTTAACATTCCTTCCTTCCTATATTCCTACCTTCCTTCCTACATACCTGCCTTTCTACCTTTCTTTCTGTCTTCCTTCCTTTCTTTCTTTTCTTTTGTTATTTACAATACTTTTTGGAAGTGAAAGTGGTTGTAAAATCATTAGACAATGTCTATAGCAATGAAACAGGCCCAGTGGAGTGAAAGCACCAATTATTAGTTATAGACTACTGTGTTTAAGCACTAAAAGAGCAAGCTTGAAGGAAGGATTCTGGCAGCACAGCATCCAGAAGACAGTTTGTCAACTAGAGGATAATAACAGAAACTTACAGCTTGGGGAAATGAAGAGTAGCAATATGTTGGTCATTTTGAAATCTGCTTCTTTGATTTCTGTTCTATGCCTTTGCTAGGATATTTTATCATACAAGTTTATACCTGAATGGACTAATTCTGTTTAAGCCATTGTGTTATGTCAAGTACATAAATGGTAAGACTAAACATCTTTTATTTTCTTGCAGGAGAGGATTAAATATTGTTTAGATTGCTAAATCATAGTGGCTATTCTTTATTCAGTCTTTGCTTGTCATGGACTCTCTAGGAAACGTATTACTAGGATTGATCATCTCCTTCTCCAATGAGCTTGAATAATTATCACTGATTTTCCCATTACCACATTAGACAACTGAGTCTTAAGCTAAATAGCTAGAAACTGGTGGGGTTTTCAGCATAGCCTGTTTGGGAGCCCATATATTCTTAACAATTAGCTACCCAGTTGTGTTCATGGTAACAGACAGCCAAAGCCAGAGTGTTGATCTAGCAATAAACCTGGGTTTTCAAACATGAGTCAAACAACCAATTTACTCAATTTATTTTCCTAGCAGAACTGATGGTATTTCTAACTCAACACTTCAACACCCTGATGTGTCTTACAAGATTGGATATTATACATGAAATTCTCTCTTCCCCCCGTCTCCTCCACTATTTCTCTGTCTTTCCCTCCCTCTCTACCTCTCTCCTTCCTTTTCTTTATCTGAATAGAGCCTCATGTAGTCCAGTACAGCCTTAAACTTGAAATTTGCTGAGGATACCCTTGAACTTCTCATCCCTCCCCAAGCTGTTGCTATTGTAGGTATGTGGCGCTGTGGTTGATTTATGTGGTTCTGGAGCTGAACCTAAAGGTTCCCCTGTTTCTAAACAAGCATTCTACCAAGTTTGCTTTCAAGCTACTCTTCTTGTGTTTGGTTTTATAAATGCTATTGAGAACATTCATTTACTTAATTTTATAACTCTCTTCAGAATGTGTTGGCATAGTAGAAGTTATAAAATACAGCATAAAATGTCTAAAGTTTTTATTATTTATTTATTTAAGTTATTTTAATTCCATTCACAGTGCTTCCTTCCACCCCTCCTCACCTCTTCCCCCTCCCAGAGTGCCCCCCATCCACTTCTCCCAAAGAATAAGTCAACAGCTGATATGGTCTACTGAAAGACATGTGGATACATTTTTCAAGTCTCCCCTGTTCTGGAATGAACAAGTGTTTTTCTGACCCACTTTTATTAGTCTACTTACTTGGCAATGGTGCTGAGGAAGCACGATTAGACAGAACTTAAGTTCTGAATCAACAGTGATGATCTCTGGTTGCTATCAGATGCCCCTAGTGCAGGTGGATATCAGGTTAATTTAAGTCTTTACCACTGTGCTGACTCTTTGAAACGATATAAATTTACATGTCTTCTGTGTTTATGTGAAAGGTTTCAGACTCCCATCCTCAGCATCCTGAACTTCCAAAATGCCCATTGCTAGAAATTTTATGACTCTCACGTAGTTGGGAAAGTTTTATCAAAGATTGAAATTCAGCCAAATAGTAGCTTCTAGGTTTTTTGATCCACCAAAGTTTAGCTTGCTTTGGGAAATTGTTGAAGTAATTATTTGTTTCCTATTGTCAACTTGGTCTTATATACGTAATACAAACCCTGCCTTATGTTTGACAGGGAGATGGAAGACAACTGTCCACTGTGTACTTGCTAATAGTGTTAACACACTGAAACTAACTCCACAAATGTAATGTGCTAAAAATATTGTTGTGAGGCTTCTACACTGAATGAATTATGAATTTCATTTCAGTAGAGATATAGAACAGTGACACAGTGACATGCTTTTGAAATAATAGGACTGACAGAAGCCTTCAGTCTTCATGGTAGAATAATGATACTTCAAGACAAATGCTTTCATTTTTCTCTGAACTTAGTATAATAATCTCCTGGATGTTTGCTATTTGGGGCTGGTAAAATATTTCCCAATTATCAGTGTAATATTTTCCCATGTACTTTCATCATCTTTGTCACATATACCCCTATGTTTAGAAAAAGTAATTAGTGGTTAATGAAAACAACTGGCTCATTAAGAAAGGAGAAAACCCCTCCAAGGGAGTTTTAGGAAACATGAAAAGAATTTTAAGTCTATCAAATTCAGCCACTTGCTTCAGTTTTAGAATTGCTATGACTAGATATGATTTTGGAAACAAGACTTCTGCTTGCTATTTTGATGGAAGGAAGATGGTGGAGTTGAATTTGGAAAAGAGGGTATAAGAATGCTTCACATAAACACTGGGTAAAAAGTTACATTAAGGGAAACATAGCTTTTCTCAGGTATTCATTATGACAGTAACAAAATTAGCTTTCTTATATTAAAATAATTTCATTTTGATATTATTTGAATTACTGAGCTAGTGCCACCATAACCAATTACCATAGCCTGAAAGAAAATAATAACTAAAAGTCATTTCCTCAGAATTTTGGAGGGCAAAATGTCAAGATAAAGGTGTCAGTGGTTCCAGTGTCTTCTGAGGCCCCTCTCTTAAACATGAAGAAGGTCGTCTTCTCCCTGTTTCCCTATGTGTCCTCATCTCCTCTCTTTATTAGGACACTGGTCATATCAGATTAAAGCTCATTGTAATTACCTCATTTAACCTTAATTACCTCTTTAAAGACCTTATCTTCATATAGAGTCACATTCTGTGCATCTTGGAGTAATGACTTTCATATATGAATTGGAAGGGTGTGGTGCAGTCCAACCCCAAGCAGTGTGTGAATGTTTGTGTTAATCTTGGATATAAATTTTATTTGGAAAGGCTCTTTGTATCAGTCATATTTATAGTCTATCTCCTGTTTCAGTAAATGTGATTCTAATTTTGACATAGATTCATTGAAAATCTATTTTATGTGTAAGAGATGTTGGACACATTTCTCAGATTATATTTGCTTTGGATATATCTTCCCTGTTATACTTTAAATGCTTAGTATTTAACTTTAATTTTTCATTTTGGACCAAATTTCTCCTTATGTCCTCAAAACAAAAGGCTATTCAGCCACATATAATTCAGTAATCTGATAACAGCCATATTCTGCCTCTTAACATAAGGCTTAAAGCCCAATGCAATATAATTAAATAGCTGTATTGTAAATGTAAACATTCTATACATTATATAGGGTAATGACCTCCAGCAAATTCTTAGATATTTCTGCACAAATCATTCCATCCAAAACTCCCCTACTTCTCTGATTAAGTTTTATCTCTTCCATACAAAAAGTGTTTATAAAACATTAATGGGCAATTTAACTTCAGTTTCTAGAGAGAGATTTCTGCTGTATCAGATCTTATATTTGCTACAACACAGTATTCCCTTTCCCAATACTTGCACTTATTTCCCAGTAGGTCTCACCATCTGCTATTGATGCCTGTCTGAAGCAGGAAATTCCTCCGCCAGCAATCCTTGTTCAAATATTACTCTTCAACACCACCACTTTGCCAGGTTACAAATTGTTCCCGTATATTTCTACCCCAAAGTCAAATCTTGAGATAACTATCTTCAAAGATATTTAATGACGAAGTACCTTTTAATCTGCTGAACCCAAAAGCAAAAAGGAAGAGCACTAGAAACTTCTCTGAGGAAAATAGCTGCCTGGATTTGTGTATTACAGGCAGATTTTTCTTAAACAGATGTATCAACTTAAAAAAATCCTTCAGGAACGTGTATTGTTCCTTTGAAAATGTGTCTAATGTGATTTGAAGCTAGTAACTGCACTATGCTGGATTTAAAAAAATATTTTATTTCCTTGTATCACACATTTATATATTCTTAACATGGAAAGTGTCTGGTGTCTTATATGTTTCTTTCTTATTTTACTGGTGTGGGATTTGTTGGGTGGTCTTTGTTTTTGTGGATACAGAAAAAGGAAAAGTCAACCTTTTGGTGAACATAACAAAGATTCTAAGATGATTAATTGATAACCTGTGGCCATTTGCACAGAACATAGGACAGACAGCCTATCTGACTACATAAAAAGAACATTATTTTTTCTTTGTCATTATGTGTAAGTGTGTGTGTGAGTGTGTGTGTGTGTGTGTGTGTGTGTGTGTGTGTGTGTGTGTGTATGTGTGCTGACAGGCATAGAGTGAGAATTTATTTAAAATTCATAACAACATGATATGAATAAGATCAGTACTTTTGAACAGAACTTTACTTACCAGTCAATATGACCACTTAAGTATTGTACAAGGGATAAATTTGGTTCATTGAAATAATAAGAAAATAATTCTAATCATATATTATGAATAGTTGATTATCAATAGAATGCTTGGTACCAACTCTCAATGCTTAGTGATACAGAAAAGCAAGTGCTATTGTTTGAGCGTTGAGCAATCCATTAACTCCTGATCCCTAGGTTTGTTCTCTTATTTGGGGATCTATGTGTGCTTACTGGTCCTAGTTCCCTGGACTTTGTTCTAAATTTCTGTCATTCTCAGCAGGCCAACTAGAGCACACTCTAGTTACTACAGCACTCCAGTGGGAAGAAGCAAAATACACATAGCGTTAGAACCCAGAGAACCAGCACACCATTACTCAGAGATGAAATGACATCTGATGTAATGAAGATTTAGAAACTGGTACAGACTTTCATGCTCTGAAAACATGAAAGACTTTCAACGAGTTTCTGAAAGCAATTTAGATGGAATTATCATGGGACTTTATCCATAAGAGAACTGGAAGCTTGAAGTGTTGTATATGTAGATTTTCTAAAAGATGATGTAAACACGGGCTGAAAGCAGAACACGTGGAAGCAGCTAGTTGCTTCCTAATATACGTTTTGTTCCTTCTTCCCAGAAACAAAACTCTATGCAAACGGTTCAGCTGAAGGATCACCTAGGACGCTGTATAGTGAGGCATGATCCATGAAAGACCATTGCACCTCTTAGAGGAATGTTAGGAAGCATCCTTACTAGAAAGCACACAGTAACCCTCTGCACCTTGAAATTCATATCTGATTGATAGCTGAAGCACCAGCAATTGTGATGGATCTGATGTATAAGAATAAAAGGAGTCTGGTTCCCTGATGATCATAGAACCTCACATTAATTTCTGGTGATGTAATGCAGAGCTTTATACATATTCAAGGATGCTTGTATGGATGCTTGGCCAACTATTTTAAGTTCCCCTTTTCTTTTGTAACAGGACCTCACTACATGGTACATAGGGTAGGCAGCTTTTAAACTCTTAACCCTCCCAACTTCTCCTCAGGTATGCTGGCGTTACAAGTGCACATCACTAGAATGGTATTTGTGGGTCTTTCCCCCTTATAATTGCTGAAGTTTTTAACTGATACAAACAGATATGCCATTATCCTTTGCCTCCATATGTCTTTTCTTGGCATTTCTACCACGAATTTCCTTCAGTATAATCCTGATGTGACAGACGCAATATGCCTGTCAAAAACATACGGTAACTTGTACCATGTGTCTACAGAAAAAAGCTGCAACTCAGAAGTGGTCCTATCTACTATGGCATAGTTTATTCTATAGCTCTTCACAATCCTTTGTTGATGAAAGTTTCCACCCCACCAGCCTGGTCTCAGAACAGCTTCAGCCCCAAATAAACACACAGACACTATATTAATTACTAATCTGTTGGTCAATGATTAGGTCTCCTTATTGGCTGGCTCTGTCTTAATTATTAATCCATTGCTATTAATCTAACTATTTCTACATGGCTTTATCTTACCAGAGACTGACTGGCACATTCTACCTTCTCAGGCTCCATATGGCGACTCCGTCCTGCTAATGTTTCCCAGAATCCTCCTCATCTTCTAGGCCTGCTTTTACTTCCTGCCTAGCCAATCAGCCAACCAGTATTTTATTCATCAACCGCTTTAGAACCACATATACAGAAGGACAACCCCCATCAACTACTGTTACTCATTTCTCTTCTACCAGCTCCATCACTTCCTTTTGTTCCAGCCATGCTGACCTCTTACACTTTCTTCAGTGTGCCAGCTTCTCACACTACAGGGCTATCCACTACTTGTGTTTCCTGGCATTAGGACATTCTTCCTCTGGATATCCTTTGACTTCTCATTTCTCCCTTCACATCCTTACCTGCCTCCTTCCTGCTTCAATGTACTCTGGACATCAAATTCATTAAAACTTTCCCCTTCTTCCTTTAGTATTTCTCCCCGAAATTGACTATTATTTTATTTTTTTCACACAGCATCAATAATGAATATTTAGGGCGCTATGTGGTTTATGAATTCATTTCTTTCATTATGTGAGCCATCAACTGACCCCTAACCTCAGATTAAGGTATTATTTCAGAATAAGAGTACAGCCCAAACCACTGGGGAGTTTTGTACATATAAACCAGCCTTTTCTCTAATTAAAAAGATTCTAAATGTTCATTAAATCCTTCTTGTAGGGGATTCCTTGACTTTGTTCTAATTATTAGTTTTAAAACACATAGTAAGTGTTGATAGAAGCATTTAAAAAGTGCATATTGCCTAAGCAAAGTATACACATGCAAATATAATATGATAAAACATTAAAATGATACATAGATTATGAAAAATTAAAAGTTACAGGAATGTTCCTCTAGGATGAGGAAACTCCTACCAAATATAAGTAAAACTCAAGAAACCATACACACAACAAGTGGAAAGGGACTGCACTATACAGTAGAAGCAGCAGACTTGGAAGACCTCAGAAACTGTAGCATGGCGTAATAGTCTGTAGTTCCAATTTTTTCTCATATTTATTCTCAGAGCTAATGGGCTATCATCCACCAAGTGTCAGTGGGTATCCATAAAGGAAAATACCGAGAAGAAAACACAGTATCTGCTCTCTTTATCCAAAACACACTGGAAAGGACAGGTTCTCAAGAAAGAGCCAGCTTCCCAGGGGTCTCAAACAAACACCACATAAGAGGTAATAAGACAAGATCTCCTGAGCAAATTTTGAGCATGGGGGAAAGGGAGAGAAAGTTAAGAGAAAGAGAAGGGGAAAAGAGAGAGGGGAGGAAGACATGAGAGACCAGCAAGATTGAGTCAGGGAAAGAATAGAGGATAGCAAGAAAAGAGATATCTTAATTATGGGTTTAAAGAGAAATCTGGCATTAGGGAAATGTCCAGAGATATACAAGGATGACCCCAACTAGGACGGAGGAGTGATGAGCAAAAGGGGTCAAAACCAGCCTGGGGAAATCCACAGAAACAGCTGACTTGAGTAAGGGGAGCTCATGGACCCCAGACTGATAGCTGGGAAAGCAGCATAGAACAGAACCAGACCCTTTGAATATGGGGGTCAGTTAGGAGACCTGGACAGAAACTATGGGGCCTCTTGTAGTGGAACAGTATTTATCCCTGTTGTACAAATAGACATTGGGAGCCTATTCGCCATAGAGGGATACACTTTCAGCCTAGACATACGGGGAGGGCCTAGGCCCTGCCCCAAATGATGTGACCAGACTTTAATGATTCCCCATGGAAGACTTCACCCTTTCTATGCAGCAGAAGAGGGATGGGTGGGGGTCGGTGGGTGCATGGGAGGATAGGAGGGAGAGGGAAATGGGAGTGATATATAAAATAAGATTGTTTCTAATAAAAAAAAAACTAGACCTAAACCCTCATTTCAAGGTAAGATGAGGCAACCCACTAGGAGGAAAAGGGTCCAAAGAGTTGGTGGAAGAGTCAGAGACACCCCCGCTCCCACCGTTAGGAGTTGCACAAACATCCCAAGCTAAATAATGACAGCGGGTAAGCTGGGGATCTGGTGCAGATCCATGCATTCTCCATGATTGCCACTTCATTCACTTTGAGTCCCAATAAGCCCTGCTTAGTTGATTCTGTCCGCCATGTTCTTGTGGTGTTTTAGACCCCTCTGGTTCCTACAATCATTCTTCCCCCTCTTTCTTGGGGTACCTCAAACTCTGCAGAATGTTTGGCTGTGGGTATCTGCATCAGCTCCCATTAGCTGCCAGAGGACTCCTCTGATGAGATTAGGCTAGGCAACAATCCCAGGTCTCTGAGCCATTCAGCTCCAGTTCCTGGCCATCCAGGCAGTGTTAGTCATGGGCTTCCTCTTGTGTGGTGGGCCTCAAGTTAGAGCAGTCATTGTCTGGTTATTCCCACCATTTCCCCAACATATCTTTCAGGCAGGACAGGATGTAGGTTTTTGTTTCGCTATTTACTTATTTGTTTGCCTGTTTATTTCCTAGGTCCGTGTCCCAGACCCTCTGAAAAGAATAAAAGACAAGTTACAAAGTAGAAAAAAATCACACACATAACAAACAGCTAATGTTTAAATTGTTCTCTCCAACTCTGTGGTTAAAAAGAAAATAAAGCAACAAAAGCAATTTACTTGCAACATGGTGAAATATATAAAAAAATCTTTTCTTGACAAATGTTAAATACATACACAACTGAGTGTGGTGGCACACATCCGTTATCTCAGCACAGGCTGGGGGAGGGGTGGGGTGAAGTTAGGAGGATAGACAAAGGCCAACCTGAATTACATAGTGGGGCCTTTTTACAACAAGTGTGTGTGTGTGTGTGTGTGTGTGTGTGTGTGTGTGTGTGTGTGTGTGTGTATGTTGTGTATGTGTGTACGTATTGTGTGGTATGTGGTGTGCGTGGGGGGGTATGTTTGAGAAGTATTACTACATACCTATGAGAATGAATGAAATATAAAACAAAATCACCAGCAGATGCTGACAAGGACATTTAATAGCCAGGACATTTACTCCATGTTGAAGGGATTGTGATATGATTCATGGTCTCTGGGAAGTAGTTTGGTGGTTGGTTATTTTACAAAAGAACAACAAAAACCCTATACATACAAATACCACACAACCCAACAATTTCACTCCCAAGCCTTTATTTATTCCAGATAAATGAAGAAATATTTTCCTATGAATCCTGTTTATAAACGTTTGTAGCCAATTCATTTCCAACAGCTGATACTTAGAAACACTCTCATGTCCTTTAGTGACTATATGTTTAAATAAACTGGTATGTCCATACCATAGAATACTATTCAGCAGTACTTAATAATGAATTATTGATCTTTTCACTGTCATGGATAAGTCTTCAGTAAATTGTGCTCAGGGAAATAATCATCCCACAAAGATTGCATAACACATAATACCATTCATATGACATTTTTGAAATAAAAACAGAATAAGTTCTTCCAGGGTTCAGGATAAGGTGAAAATGGGGCATTAGCACATAATGCAACCCAAGAAGCCTTTGTGTTGATAGAAATATTCTATATCCTGACTATGTTTGTTACTGTCAGTATTGGGTTTGTGATATTGTAATTTTGCCAGATTTTGAAATTGGAGGGAACTGTGTACAGAGATCTCTTAAAGTTACAAATTTACAACAATCTTGACATGAAGAGTTTAATTTGTTACAACAAAGATAAAAGTCCTGATTTTTTAAAACTTAAAATTCACTATTAGAAATCACCTCACAGTATTTGATTCAGTAGAAAATTAAAAAGAAAATCATGAACCTGTTAAACCTAGGAAACATTCATAAAGAGTTTGTAAAAGTCATAAAGATAATAGCCAAACTTGAATAAAGAATTTAGCCGAGTTAACCTCAAATATATCTAGTAAGACCTGTTACTCGAATTTAGGTAAGACAGACTAATTCCAAAAGAAGCAAGCAAGCAAGCAAACAAACAAACAAACAAAAAAAAAAAACAACAAATCAAAAGGCAGCTATTAGTTTGACCTCCATAGGCATTTGGATAATTATGAACTTCCTTCTAAAATTTGATTTCACAGTAGAAGACTAGTGATGATAGGATTTTGTAAGAACATCTCCCTCCCTCCTTCCCTTCCTTCCTTCCCTCCCTCCCTCTCTCCTTCCTTCCTTCCTTCCTTCCTTCCTTCCTTCCTTCCTTCCTTCCTTCCTTTCAATTAATTTTATTTAAATTCAAAACAATCTTATTTTACATACCAATCCCAGTTCCCTTTCCCTCCAGCCTTTCCATTCCCTCTCCCACCCCCATCCACTCCTCAGGGAAGGCGAGGCCTCCCATGGGGGATCATAAAAATCTGTCACATCTTTTGGGGTAGGACATAGGCCCTCCCCTGTGTATCTAGGTTGAGAGAGTATCCCTTCATAGATATTGGGCTCCAAAAGCCTATTAGGAGCATCTTTCTTTAACATAGTCTGGCATTTTTGACCTTTGGATGCTTTTCAATTAGTATCCAGAGACAGGTCCAAGACTGATGTTTTAAGACCCAGACGGTGAAAGAAATTGGCTGCATGGAGTTGGGCCATTCAGACTCAGCCAAGAGTAAAGCTTGAATGCAACCCTCCATCCTTCCATGCCAGAGAGGGTTTACTCTACACCCTTAAGAGCAAAATCAGCACCCCTGATGACAGATTTCCTACCCCTACATCTGTGAATTGAAGATGGAGTCTTAGGTAGCTGAGTAACCCAGGGAAGGCTAGCAGACTTGTCTGGAATCCTATGCTATGTGGAGTCTAAAAAAAACCCAAACCAACAAAAAAACAAAACCCCCAAATCCTGGGAATCCAGCGAAGATTCCCAGCGGTCTTATTTTCATGCCCTGGCTCCTGTAGATGCCAGAAGCATGTTAGGGCAGAGTATCCCCAACTAAATTATGTAAGGGCCTCACTGCCCAAGTTGGCTTGCTCACACTAATTCATTGCTTGTGCTGAGCTACACAGTAGGCAAAGAGGGTCCACATACTACTGCTGTAGACATGGCTGATTTTCAATCAATAAAATTCCTGCTCCCGGCATGCCTGGCTACTTACTCACATCTGTACTTCAAATTTTTTAGTTCCTATAGATTTACAAGCACTTTTGTTGTTATTTTTAAAGAAAATTTTGTATAAGTTCCTTTGTAGGATAGAGAAATATATGTCTTAGTTCATTTTATAAAACCAGGCTTTCTTGCTTTTATTCTTTTCATTATCTCCCAAGGACATTTCTCTCTTTCCCAATCCAGCAACCCACTTATCAAACTCCTACACTCCCTTTCAAGAATCGCCTACTCACTGCCGAAGTCACATTCCCCAGGAGGGAATGTCTCCCACCTCACCTCGAGGACAGCTTTTCTTTTTGTTTCCTCATCATGGTATGTATTCTTTTTGTACACTGCTCCTTTTCAACTGGTGATTCAATTCTGTTATAACATTATGTCCTTATTGGCACAAAAAGTGATTTTTACTATTTATGAATAATTCCATAAATGAACTTGTACATGCATGAAATCATTTCATCAATGTTCGTTCTCTTAGATCCTGGACTTCATTGCTTCCAAATATAGTTAAGATGAGGACATTCAGTCTACACACAAGAAAATAAATTTGGGGAAATGAAAATATTAACTAAACCAACAAACATGAAAAACCAGTAAAAGTTGCAAAATGAAGTACTTAGACAAAAGATTATTAGAGTTGTCATTGGATGCTAGAAACCAGATTCTGAAGCCAGGAGCAGCTTCTTGATAACCAGATTAGCAGGCTAGGATTTATTTTACATCTCTCTGGCAAGTGATGGAGTAACTCTTTTCTGAGTCACATAAAATCTGGCAGTAAAGAGTTAAACTAGACACACTCTTTAAGAGGGGTCAGGAGTCAGGGGAGGGACATTGAGATATGTATCTATCTATAGATATAGATATTTTTTCTAATCAACTTTTATGATTGATAACTAAAATATATTTAAGCCTAATCAAAATCCCCTCCTTAATACCCCTATTGTTATGTCTCTATATAGAAAAATACAAGGAGAGTTGGCACAACAATATGCCTAGGATTCTAGGATCTAGGATCTATTATAAAACTAAACAATAGAGGAATGCCAGAGGCACAGCTCTGTCTCTAAATGGCCCTTACAGACTTTCACAGTTATTGTCTGCAAAAAGTGATGCAAGGAAGTTGACTTAGGAAGGGCTCTAATTCTTGGGGTGATCCCCACCCATCATCATTTTCTGTTTCACAAGTGATACAATCAGAACCTATTATACGAGACGGGACTTGCTCTGTTTCCTAAGCTTGGGGGCAAATCTTTCCACCCACAGAAAAGAATTTATCAGTTCACCACCCACTCACAAAAAGAACTGCCTTGAAGTCCCTAAACCCAGAGTCTGCCTTAGGTGGTTCCTGAATCTGTGAAATGCATATCCTATCCTGTGTGTTCTGGTTTAACATTCTCTCTTGTGGTCCTCAACATCCCCAGACTCTTTAGGGCTACAGTCCTACTTGACAGTAGTATCCCTTCCACCACACTTGATTTCCCGAAGGTATGAGGAGTGCTCTCCTATTCCAGTTGAGGTATTTTAAAGCATCTTAAAGAAGCAGCCTTTATTTTATCACATGGAAACTCATTAATAAGGTATGATATGAGCATTCATATCTGTGAGAAATCAGTAAACCACTAGGCGCTGCATTTCAGAGACTTGTATGGAATTTTCAGTTGAGACCAAGCAGTTACCAAAACAGTTCCAATAAGAAAACAAATTCAACCTACTGCTCCAGCTTATACATCATGAAAGAGTTGTACTCCCATTACAACACCTGCAGATACACTCCGGTAAGGCATGGTGGACAAAGGTGAGTTCTAGACTACCTCTGTACATCACAGCTTTACCAGAAGTAACTGTTACTTTTGCTAAATCAGGCTGTTTATGTGACAAGGTATTTCAATTTTTAGTTTTCAAGTTATAATTACATGACTTTCTCTTCCCTTTCCTCTGTCAAACTTCTCCTACATATCTCATTGGTCTCTCTCAACTCCCTGGCTTCTTTTTCTTTCATTATTGATATATACCTAAATATATAAATACAACCCTCCCAGATTGTGTCATGCTAGTTGTATTCTACTTTTTACTTCAATAGCAAAGAACTTTATTTTATGCCATTAACTTCAGAATATAATAAGATGGTGCTGACCTAATGAGTTATTTTATTCTTCAAGATTCATTCCAAATTCAACATTTATTTGCTTTTTAAAACTGAAACTTGAGGCATGTTGCTCTTGATTTAGAAAAGTTTGTGTAAGTCCCAGGATTTTTTGCAGAAAACATAGCTGGAGGATTTGTTTGCCTTTCATTTTAGGATTGCTTTATTGTTTCAGTAGATTGCAATTTATTTACTTGAAGAACATGTTAATTGTTATCAGGTGTACCTTCAAATTTATTTTGAAAAGAGTGATCTGGGACTCTAGAGCTGACTCTAAGCAAACAGTTGCTTAAGTGCATACAAAAATAATTATTGTGTGCCTAATAATCCTAGTTACAGTGATTAGACGAATATTCAAGGTACTCAGTGCAGGCTCTAAGCAAGTGAATGTTGTAAACATTTGGTGCATGCGCCAAATTAAATTCATAACATGAACTTTACACGGCTTGCCCCTACTGAATGCTGTTAACAATCGACACTCACAAACTTTGTTGTGTGTTATATAACTATGCAATGGAGGGCATAGTATAGGATAGATGGTCTCGCCACATGTTTGTGGCAGCACAGCTTTGGTTGTTGTGGTGGGCATGTGTAAGAAGTCAAGGAATTCAAGTTTATTGAGTCAGTTTATTGAGAACACTGCAAAGAAGAAACGTGCAAGAATGGCAGCAGAACCAACTGGTTTGGTGGGACAAAGGGCTGTGGTGTTTTCGTTTAGAACGTCCTCGTTTTGGTTTGGGTTCCCATAATGTAACTGCAGCCATGCAAATGAGGCCTGTCATGATTGGTTGCTATGTCCATTGGTTGGTTTTTCCATCAGTTCATTTTTAATTTTGACTGGGCCCATCTATACATATTCTAACACCGCTTGTGATCTTGGCTGGCAAAAAAAAAAAAAAAAAAAAAAAAAAAAAAAGAGCCACTATTTGCTATCTTAAGTCAGCAGTTCTTTCAGTACCAGATTTGTACTGTGGGAATTCCCTAAGAGAGTTCCATGGTGGCCCCTGCTATGCTTGTGAAAGAGAGTTCCATGGTGGCCCCTGCTATGCTTGTGAAGAGAGTTCCATGGTGGCCCCTGCTATGCTTGTGAAAGAGAGTTCCATGGTGGCCCCTGCTATGCTTGTGAAGTTGGAGATAGATTCTAGGTAGTTGCTGTGCCGTGTAAGAACCGAAGCTGAGCATTCCACACAAGAATAGATAGCACTGGGTGAAAGGCATAACTAAAAGTGAAGTATGCTTTAGAAGTGACAAATGCGGCAAATATTGAATGGGGAATTTATTGACTGGATCCTAGTCAGGGTTTGTTACAATTAGCTGTCTGACCTTAGGTAAATCAGTTAATCTTGAAGGTTCCCTCCTAGTCTAAAATTCAGTCACTCCAATTACCAGTAGAACAGCCTTGATTTGTATTATTAAGCATGCACCAAGAGCACATAGAAAAGGCCCAGCAACCACCCTCATTAATTCACCATTAAACCTTTGATCATGGTAATTTAAGTACTTTGAAACCCTAGGAAGAAAAACAATGAATCAAGGATAGCTGTGGCTATTGTAAATAGTAATAGGAAATAGGCTTCTGTTTAATGAATCTCTTCCAGACGAGTTTCTGCTGCATGCCTCTGCTCCTCTGTACACTGGGGGAGGTTTCTCATAGGTTTTTGACTTTATCAGACTCCCAGGTAGAGCATTCTCACCTTTGCAGAAGTAGGAGTCATTGCATTGATTGTCTTGAGTAAAAGGAAATGGCTCATGCATCTTTTCTACATTATAACAAATGTCCTTTTGCATTATAATTGAATGGTGATTGTTGTGTTCAATCAATGGGAAAGGTTAAAAGAGCTCCTCTGCCAGCATTTTTAATGGAGAAGTCGATTAAGATTCAGTTTAATCATTCTGGCTGCCTCAGAATTAAAGCAACAAAGACCATCAATGGCACTATAATTACTAGTCTTTCTGTAAGTTTACACTGCTATTTATGCAGCTATAAATTTTATTATAATGCACAATGCATCTGGGTTAACTTGCTGTATTTGCAATGTAAAATATTTGCTTTAATTGTATGAAGAAAAGGAACTGGTCTGATCAAGTATATATAATTTAATCCATTTTTTTTCAAAGCCTGGGAGTTTAAGTGAATCAGTATGATACTCTATGTTAAATAGTTTAAAGTCATGGCCTTAACCTTGGGACACTTGAGACATATTTCAGTTTATTGAACATGGAGACTAACATCTCTCCCAGGTGACTGTAAAGGGTCAAATGTATTATTCTAATCCCTGTTCCAAACAGAGAAAAGGTCATTATACAGTACCTACTGCCTGTTGTAAAGAATGAAAAATTCACACTGGGGGCGTGGGTGCAAATCTATTTTAGACTTGGCCTTTAAAATGTTTTTTAAATTGAATGATTAAGTGGTGATGAACCAGAAAAAATACCTTGAAATTGATCCCATTTATTAATTAGTTTGCACATGTAAAGGTCTTTCTATAAATAGTCAGAAGACTAGAGAAAATTGTTCTTCTTGAATGGAGGAATGACTTTCAAATTAACCTTTTTTTCACTATGGAAATGATGCTTATAAACGCACTTATTACCATCCAATACTTTGTCAGTGAGAGAAGTTATTTTTCAAAGTTTGTTCTTCTTGGCCAATGAGATGGCTCAGTAGATAAATGTTCTTACTACCAAGCCTGGAGTTAAGAGTTCAAGTCCCACAACTCACATTGTCATAGTATGGAAGAACTCACATGCTGGAAGGAGAGACTTGACTTCTGAAAGTTGACCTCTGACCTCCATATATGTGTGCACATATACACCTGAACATGTGTATACACACAAGTAAATAAATGCATAAATCTTTTGAAAAGTTTGTATTTGGTCCACATTAACAAGGCAAGTCTAGGACACAGCTCTAGAGAGAGCAACTAAGTAAAGACAAATAAATTTGTATTACTCTTGAAAATATTAACTTTGCTATGACACTTGTAGAAGTGTTTTTAAAAGTCACCAGTGAGTCTGAGATATTGAAGGCTAAAATTAAGAAACAAGAATAAGCAAGGTAATTTGTGATTGAAAGAGGAGATATTATTTATCATTTTCTTTATATGTGAATAAGGAGACTTGAAAAACAACACACAAAGGGAAATACATTGCTATAATTCTCTAAGAAAAAAAAGAAAAAATTCCAGTTACTCTTCCAGAAAAAGCTTTCTATAAACAAAAGAAAAAGAATAACAAAAAGAAATTCTTAGTAGTGAAAGAATACCATTTTTACAATCTTTATTTTTACCATTTTATAGGTGAAAATGCTAAGATCTTGTGAAGCATGGCAATTCTTGAAAACCAAAATCCTGATTGGATGAGAGGGAAGCCTAGACACTTTGCTCCTGCCATTTTAGAGTGTCTACATTGTTAGGTTAGGAATAAGCTGCATAGGTGCCTACTTTTCTTTTTTTTTTTAAGATTGGGTTTTGTATATTTTCTCATTTTATTGAAAATAGACTTTTTCCTCACATAATATATCTTGATTGTGCTTTTCTTTCCCACTACTCCTCCTACTTACTCCACATCTCCCCTTTCATCCGGATCCACCCACATTCTAAGGGATAATAATAAAATGAATTATAATATTGGGATAAAACTAAAACTAATACATTGGAAGTTGGAACAAACAAACCAACAGAGGGAAAAGGACCTAAGGGAAAGCACAAGAAACAGAGACCCACTCTTTCACACTCTTAGGAATCTCATGAAAACACTACACAGAGGACCTGGTGTAGATGAGTTCTGGCACTATGCATGCTGTCTCTGTGAGTTTATACGAGCTTTACTCATGTTGATTCAGAGGGTTTTGTTTTCTTTGTGTCCTCTATCTAACTCTGGTTCGTTTTTTATTATTTACGTTGGAAACAATCTTATTTTATATATCAATTTCAGTTCCCTTTCCCTCTTATCCTCCTAGGCCCCCCCACTGAACCTCATCCCATTCCTCTTCTGCTCCATCATCAAAGTCTGGTTCTTACACTCTTTCTGCATACTCTTCTGCAGGGTTCCCAAAGCCTTGACAGGGGGATTTGATGGAGACCTCCAATTTAGGGCTGGGTATTGTAATTTCTCTCATTCTATATATAACATCTAGCTGTGGGTCTCTATATTTGTTCCCATCTCCTCCAGGAGGAAGCATCTCTGATGATGGCTGAGCAAGGCATTGCTCTATGAATAGAGCAGAATATCATTAGGAGTCATTTTATTATTACTTTTTGCCCCTTAAGAACAGTAGTATTTGGTTTCATCTTAGTTCCATGGGCTATCATGCCTCCCTGAGCTTCTTGGCTACCCAAGCAATGTTAAGTATAAATTCCCTCTTGTGGAGTGGGAATTAAGTCAAATCCGATTTTGACTAGCCACTTGCACAAGCTTTGTGCCTTTATTACACTAGCATAACTTACAGGCAGAACACTTTGGCCAATCAAAGGGTTTGTGAATATATGCCTGATAGTAAACCTACATACATTTTGTTCTGGGTGTATACAATCAGTTCTCCTAAAAGACAAATAATGATGCCCTTGACTTCTTTACAGAAAATGAAGGACAAAGAATTGACCCTTCCCACAAGCCTTCTGTGTGCAGGTGAGCATGGCAAAGCCATTAAGCACACTGGACTATTTTATTGCAATGTCCCTATCAAGTAGGCATAGTTGATTCAAATTCTAATGTAGCAATGGGCTAAGAATGCTAAAACTTAACACACAACAATGCAAATTTGTCCAGGTTTTAAATTCTACAGCTGCAAGGCAGGGGTGTCCTAATGTCCATGCAATTTCCATGACAAGTAGGTGTGTCCTTGGAGCAGCCACTGTGGAGTCTTCAAGTTTAGACAATAAAGTATTCATACTACACCTTTGATTGTCAGAGAAATCCATATCAATTGATTTTTCTTAAATTATGCATGCATTTTTATAAGTTTTTTCTCTCATTTGTGAACATACAATGCATTTCAATTTCACTAATAATGTGCTGTGTCTTTTTTTCTTCTACTGGAATTATGAAAATTGAATTTCATTGTAAAGTGTATTAGGAAAGATAGATCATTAGACTCATGGAAAAGCTTTTATAATAAATTCTTTCAATGCATATACATATTTTCTATTATATCTGAGTAGTTTATTTCTAATATCTAGATGATATTAGAATTAAGCACAATTTCTACCAATGTACACTAGGAACTTGTACATGGTCTCTTCTAAGAAATCTTAATCATTTAGTGAATTTGGTTAATTTTGTTTAAAAACAAATTTGTGAATGCTATAGTCATTAGAAGCAGAAACACTGAAGAATGAGAGCATTTTCCCATAAAAACCAAAAACAATGTGATCTTAAGCTTAAGTATTTCAAATTCCTATGCTATTTAAATGTAGAAGTTGTGTTTTAAGTTTGTGAAGGTAGTGTATTACTTGATGAAACTTAGTGAAGGAGTTATAATATCATAGATACTGAACTGAGGCATCACAGTAAATAAGTGTAGGAGTAAATCTAACGAAAAATATACTTCTTCCATGGAGTAATTCTTAAAGAACTATAAGGAATTATTTATATGTGGAACAGGATACAAGCTCAACCAAGGGAGCCATACTTAGGTTGTCAATTATTAATGAATAATAATTTTTCTACTGTTTGGATTAATAGTATAGTCCCAACTTAGCTTTTGTCATAGTCTTAAAAATATTGCAGGTAGAACAGATACATTGCTCTTTGGTATCATATATCATATTTTATACTATGATAAATGGCATAACAAAGGACCCCAGTGAAGACTTTTAATCCAGAAAATACTTTTCCCTCTTCGTATGATTATTATTTCATAAGAGTATCATAAGATGTTTGACAACATCAACTTGAGCCAGCGGTCCACAAGGTTCCGAATCAAGATCAACAGATATTTTAGACAAACAGTTGACAAGAGTTCAAATGTGGATAATAAAATTCAGTGTTCCCTACCATTATTTAGAATATGAACAAAGATATTTGCAAAATACCTGGTACTTCCTCAACTTTTACCATCATATGAACTTGCTAGATTTTCTCCTTCATAATAAAGGAAAGTATATGTTTGAGGGGATGACAAAACCAACACTTTGTAGAATGTTAACCTCACCATCATTTCAATTATTTTATCGAGAGATCTTCCTCAAATAACAGGGACAAATTATGAGTCAAACTCAGAGCATCAGTATGAGTTGGAAAATAATGGAATTTGGAAGGCATGAAAGCATTTGAAGGGATGGAAAGTGGGGGTTCAGAGAGAATGGGAAGTTAGTTTGCCACCAACTGAATACCAGTGAATTTCCTAGAAAAGGGTATAGGGTTCTAAAGACATATAACTATGGACAAAAAATGAACAGTGTACCATAACTTCATTGAAGAATGAGGACTTACTATATAATTTTCGCCATTATTAATGACATTGTGTGGAAATTTTAGCTATTCTCAGACAAATTATTCATTTTCATAAAATGTAAAATATAGCCACTGTCTTTTGTGGCTGTGATTTAGGAAAGTAATGATCAATTTGATGAGAAATAATTATGTGGGCAGTTTTATGTGTTGGAGTTTACCAATAGACTGCTTAGTCTTGAGATTTAAAATTAAACTCAGTCTTTCAAACTCCAATGAAGGCCATGATAACATGTTTTCAGAGATGTATATTAATGTCTACATGTTTGAAATAAAACAAAGACATTTGTTAAAGCAAATATAGGAGCATGTTAAGGATGTTAGAATGAGGAAGTGAATAGTGGAATTTTTTAATGTTTATTTTTTATTATTTATAGTATTTTGTTGAGACATAAAAAAAAAACATTTAGCAGACTTCAGTTTGCCTGTGTCTGTCCCACTGATTTTTGAAACTAGTAAACTTCCTTTCAATCTTTGGTAGGCACAATAGCTTCGTTACGTCATTCATGATTTTCCGTTGACCTTGCCTGAGTTGCTGCTCTCTAACAACTCACATTATATGTCTCAATCCACTTGCTGCGCTTCTCAAGCGTTTTCCTTCTAGAAATAGTTGAAGATAGTCTAAACTTTAGTGCAGAAAATCCTGAATTAGCTGAAGAAGCCAGACAGGGTAAATGCAACCCTCTAAAAGCAGTAAAACCATCATCACACAGGGAAATCAGCAAGCCTCCTTTAATACTGAGACATCAAGTCTCCTGAGATATTTGACCCAATTCAGGTTCCTGATGGCATTAATGTTATCCTGTTCTGCACAGTTCTTTTTATCATAGGTAATTTCAGAACATTTTTAATGAATCTTCTTCTCTTTGAAATACTGTTTTGTTTAATCACGTTCAAGATGAATTTTTGTGTCATGTAACAAAAAGGTTTGATTAACAAGAGCTAGCATAGCAACAATAATAAATACTAACATGAATATAGGTATGTACATAGTGGTAGGTAGTAATCTAAAATACACTCAAGGGTGCCTCTCATCCTTACATAACATTCTCCTCCTAAATATGGATTTATAGGAGGTGTAACTTGCTTCATAGCAACTGAATTTGCTAAAGATGATAACAGAATTGCTTGCTCACTTGATTACTTTAGGCTATAGGACTCTGCTTTCTCAAACTAAGCTAAGAAGGTGTTGGCCTTGAAGGAGTCCATGGTCATAATTTTAAAAGACTTGAGAGGGTATGACCTGGCAAGGAACTGTGTAACTTCATTGAAAGCCACTGAGAAAGTGGGGAGCTTATCCCTATAAGCAAGACAGTGAACTCTGCTTAGTACTATACAAACTGTGAAGCTGGCTTCACTCTGCACCCCAGAGAGGTTCCCATACATCCTCCAAAAGTACCCGAGCCAAAGTCCTGCTTACTTGTGCCCAGACTTCTGTTTACAATATGAACTTCATATAAAAACAAAAACCTCAAAAAGTCAAAATTTTGAACACAAACCAGCCCCAGTGTGTGTGTGTATCTCTATGCAGTTAGAATAGCCACTCCGAAGCTTTAGCTCTTCCCACTAGATTTTAAACTTTCACTAGTGAGTGAGATGCCTGTAGCTCTGATAAGAAAATAGTGTGATAAACATGTGTGTTTGTGAGCTGCTAAATTCATGGTAAATTTTCATCCAGCAACAGAAAATCCCAGTAGACTTTAAGTACATGACACAGTTACGTTAGCACCACTATCTCATGCAGATTTTATTTATCATTTTGAAATTTAGGTTGGAACATAGTTGCAATCTAACACATAATAAACTGGTGGAGAAACAGAGGTTGTGAAAGGTTTCATTGTAATGTCAACAGGGCTCTATGTTGACATTAGAAACTCATACCAAACTGGGTGGTGGTGCCCTATGCCTTTAATCCCAGCACTCTGGAGGCAGATGCAGACAAATCTCCCAGTCTACAGAGTGACTTCCAGGACAGCCAGGGATCCACTGAGAATTCCTATCTTAGAGAAAATTAAAAAAAAAAAAAAACAACTTAAACTAACCTAGCCCCTAAACCAAATGGGCTCCTCAACCTTTCCTCAAACTCCTTTGTATGAGGTGTTAACAATATAATAAAAAACAACAACAACAGCAACAACAAAAACACTGTTTGGGTTTCATAGTCCTTTTACCTCCTCCCCCTGCCTTAGTCTTCTACCAAATCACATCACCAATTGTCTCAAATTCTTTGGTAACAACTAAGTGTCTGTGGAGGAAAAGTCATACCAACTGTTTGTGTGGCCAAGGCTCTCTGTAATTTGGAGATTCAGATGCAGCCAAGTGAAGGTTAGATTTGGCATCTTCAATGGGAGGAGTTGAGGGTACCAGGGGAATTTACCATGCCTTCTTCTGCTTTAGTGGATGAGCTAAGCTGTGGCTGTTCTATTCAATGTGAGAAAAAGATTGAATAATATGTCTAAATGCTGACGGGCTTGTGAGTAGGCAGGATATGAGCTCGCCAGAATGGAAATCATATGGGCCGGGAATTCCCCTTCTGTTGACCACAGAAGGTATAGCCCTAATCTATCAAGAACAGAATGCATGCCATACTTTGTTCATTAGCATTTAAAGAGGATGTTTGGCACCAGACAACAAATACAATACTTGCAAGATCTTGGCAGCAGAGTACTTTGTCAGTTAATGACAATCCACAGCTTTTAGGAAAAAGACTAATGCCCAACGTTACAGTGAAATTGTTTCATTTTCACTAACGACAGTGAAATGAAAGGAAATGAAAAGTGTTCTTCCACTTCTACCATGACAATCAAGCAGTAAGAAAAAAAATGAATAGTCTCGAAACAGCAGGGAGAAAATATGCTCCATGAACTTTAAAATCTGTCAAATCACAGTGACTTAGTGAACCAAACATGAAGAAATACATCCAAAGTGACCAAACAGACTACACTCTTTGTAATATCTTTAGAAGTCAGGGCAGTTGTGTTATGTGGATGACTGACATATAGTCCAGCAAGCAGATAAGGAGCAGGTATCACATCGATTAGATTACAACAAGCAACTGAATTGTATTTCGGCCTTTGTGTGGTCAATATTTGCACATATTAAAAACACAACAATATCCTTCATAGTATAAATTATACACACTAACATATTTATATTTTAGTTCATTTGATCCTGGCATCTTAATGAGAATATGATTTGAAAATGCTAATTTGTGAGACTTGGTGACTTACAATACAAATAAATTCAAAATAATGAACTGATTTTACTGATCACATATGCATTTGCAATTCTGACATAAATGGATTCTATATTAAAATCTAATCAAAATAATGTGAATGTACCTATAGTATCTTGCACACACATTTAAATACATACCACGCAGAATGGCAGAGATGAAGTTAAACATAATTCCTACATCACCAAGACTACAACTTAGCATGGTTGCTTGGAAATTAGTCCTGCTGTAGATAACACTAAGGAGACACAGTTGCATGTGCCATCTTGTATGAAATTCCTTTATCCTTCTTAGTAGGGTTCTTTTTCTTTGGTTTGCAACTTGTTTTATACAGTTACCACCCAATAGCACTTATTATAGTCTCGTACAGTGGCTCTCAACTTTCCTGTTGCTGTGACCCTTTAATACAGTTACTCATGTTGTTGTGACCCCAACCACAAAACTACCTCTGTTGCTGCTTCATAGCTGTAATTTTGCTACTGTTATGATCGTAATGTGAATACTGTTGGAGAGAGAGGTTTATCAAAGGGGTCATGATTCACAGGTTGAGAAACACTGGCCTAATATAATTATTTCTCCTGTAGTGTTTTGGGCAATACTTGTGGTTTTAACTCAATAACTATTTTAAAAATATTTTTAAAGCTTTTACTTTTACTTATGTGCATATGTGTGTATACTGGGGGAGTTATATACACTTGTGAGAGCAGTTGCCCATGGAGTCCATAGGAGGGTGTCAGATCCCTGTGCTGAACATATAGGCAGTAGTACTGAGCTACCTGACATGGTGCTGGTAACTGAGACTAGGTCCTCTGAAAGACTAATACAGGTTCTTAATGACTAAGCCACCTTTCTAGCTCCTAATGTAGTAAGGCTCACTAATTATAACATCGGGAAAATGCCCAAAGATCCACTTTTAACTACAAAGATATATCCCATTAAGTAATCTAACAGTAGTAATTAGCTGAGTATTGCATAAAAAGGTGAATAATGAATTGTTTATGTTATATCTATTACATCTACATATATCATTGGCGTTTTGATTTTTTACTTTTATTGATGTACATGCATTTTGTCTTCCATAGTTTTTTTGTTAATTGTGTATCATCTAAATATTTTAAGATATAAGTGTAAAAGAATAGCATTAGATTTCAGGTGGGTGTTTGGGGTTATTTGTGAGACCAATGTTGGTTTCTATGCTCCCCTCCTAGAACCACCAGAGGTGCTCAAGTGGCTCTGTAACTAACCCCATGCAGACAGACTCTTCATGTGCAAAGCAGTTTTTCTATTGCCTTTTTATCTTACTGTCATGGCTAGTTTACATGTCATGTCAATGTGACATGAGCTAGAGTTAGCTGGAAGTTGAGAAAATGACTTCATAAGATGGACTTGAGGTAGGCCTATAGGGCATGTTCTTAATTAGCGATTGATTTCGGAGGGTTCAGTCCATTGTGGATGGAGCCACCCCTGGGCTGGTGGTCCTAGGTTCTATAAAACTCTAAGTTGAGGAAGTCATAAGGAATAGCATCAGCCCCTGCCTCCAGGTTCCTACTCTGTTCTAGTTCCTGCCATGGCTTCCATTGATGATCGACTGTGATACAGAAGCATAAGGCAAATAAACCCTTTCCTTCCCAGGTTGCTTTTGGTTGTGGTGTTTCATCACAGCAATAGTGACTTTAAGATTAGACACCCTAGCAGATACAGAAGAAAGAATCTATTATGGACCATTTACCATGTGTGATTGCAGTCTATTTGTTAGGTTTTGTGTGGACATAATATCCTAACAGACATCATGTTTTTTTCTGGAGCCCTTGTAACCCCATCACTGGATAACAACGTAGACGGTGATCAAAAGAGGTCACTGGTGGTGAGGAAAAGAAAATTCTCAGGGTGAACTGAGATCATGCTAGGATTCCTTGTTGATGAATACACTTTTGATAATATTCATCTTGCCCCTTGTATTTATTGGTTCTTAGTTTAATCCAAATAATGTTTGCTTCTCAGGAACAGTCGGAAAGCCACACACTGAAATCAAGACTGGGATCCAAGAGTCCTAAGGTGTTTCTTCTTATGCAAAAGCACACTGAGAAAAATAAACAACCAAGTACAGCAAGGCTGAGGATAACCCAGTAATAACTGAAGGATGAAGGACTTATGAGGATGTTTCATCAGAGACAGGCAAACCTTTCTGGCTCCAGGAATAGGAAGGCTGAGGGACAACACGGAACCTCACCTCACTTCTTCTGGTTAATACAGTTTTTGCTGACCTTGGCAGTCAAGAAAATTAAGTAATCAAAGTGAAGAACAAGGAAACAATGAACTTTTACATTTAACTCAAACTTTTGATTTCTGTTCCAATTGAGAAACTGAGAAACCAAACACGGCATTAGGGATGATGAGACATGCAAGGATGGAGGAGAATAGTCAGAATGGGGAGATTGATTTGCAGAAAAATGCTCACACTACAGTGTAATAAGAACTATTGGGTGAAAACTTTATAAAGTGAATTGCAAAGTGAAGAAAAAAGAATCCATCTGAGAAGGGAAAGGATTCCATACAAGATGTCACATGTAACTGAGTCTCTAAAATAACTTTTGATTCACAAAGAAAGGAAGTGGAGGACTTACTGAGCAGAGGGAAGATCATGAACAAAGGCACAGAATCAAGAAAACATGATGCTTTTTATCCAAAGTATTGAGCTATTACATTGTATGCTGAGCACAGCCTAGGACATGGCTATGTAGAAGTGCATTCTGGGTGAAAAATGTACACGTGGTCACTTAAACTGGAGCAGTGCAACACAGGAAACCTACAGAGTAGCCCACCTGCTTCACAGGTGTGATGACCTTAAAGACATGCTGGCACATCAACACTTGGACTTTAAAAACAAAAACAAAGACAACAAACCTTGGAGAAGACTTCACTGCTTAGAAAACTGGTTTAAAGATTCTTCTAAATATTATAATTCTGCACCAACAAGATAGCTCAGTGTTGAAGGTGCTTTCCACCAAGGCTGAATATATGAGTTCAATCCCTGAAAGCTAAAAAAGGGGAAGATGAACACAAACTCATAGGAGTAGTCTTCAGATTGCCACATGCACAGTTAAAGCATTGTGCACACACACACACATATACACACACGTGTGTATATGCCCACTCACAATTAATAAATCAAAATAAAAACATGATACTACCTAATGACATTTACTGATTTTAGAATGTTAGATATCACTGTAAGACTTTAAGTATTACAAAATCCCCAAAATAGGACACAAATTATCATGTGATTCTGTCTTACAGACAAGCAGCTTCATGTTTTTCACAAAGGTATCCTGGTGCCACAAAATAACTTCTAACTCAGGTTTGGTGATTTTTACCTATATTTTGTCTCTGTGCATGAAATGAGATACACATACTTTCTTTTTCACTTTTATGAAAATGACACAATTTTAAATTTTATCTAGAGATTTGAAAAATATTTTAATCGGAAAAACTGATTTTCTTGATTTTCTGATGAAGCATAAAAAGACCTTGAAGCAACTTTTGCTCTTATCCCACAGACGTCAAACTAATCTTTTTCTAGGTCTTTGTTATGGACCTCTGAGATATTTTTCATTGTCAATTATCCAAGAAGATAACCCTGTTCTCCAATATTTACATAATTTGTGTTTCATGTCTTGTTGCTTTTGGAGTTGGAGGAGGTATTTGTCCTTATTAATTTACAGAAGCCTTTCCTGTAGTGTGGAATATCTATAACATGTGTCAGGTATTTGCTATGGATTGGGTTAGTAAGAAAAGAAGTTTAGTCCTGTTTTCCTAGTAATAAAGAAAGAACACATATGTATAAATGAAGGTTCTTTTTAAAAGCCATTAATGTTGATGAGAAACACTATTTAATATACTGTTGGGAGATAATCAGGGAGAGAATCTCTGATGTAGTGGCATGTGAATATACAGGAGAAAGTATGTCTATGAAAAAAGTTCTGTGCTCCGATGTGTTATGTAAAACAATCTCATGACTGTGGCCCCTCAACTGGACAAAGGCTCAGGGTTGGAAATCTTTGCTAGGGTATGGTAAGTTGGTAGAGCTAGGTTTTCTGTCACCATACTTATTTTGACCAATCATCTCTGCAGGCTGGTTCTTATTGGGCAAATTTGACTGCTAGAGGGCTACTGGTCCTAAGCATGAGGCCCAAAAGTACGTGTCTGTTACAGCATGTACTTAAGGATGGAGGAATCTATTTCCCTTGTTTGTACCTTGAGGAAGGGAGCATGTAACAGAGCTCTGAGATCTGCCCCCCTCTACTATCTCAAGAAAAATGACAAACTTCAGCTGACTAAAGCTCTACACTGGGCTTCAATTTGGGTACTAATTTCCCCTTTCTATGTGAATTTAGTTAAGAGACCATTTGTGTAGAGAAAATATATTGAAGACCATTCTTATTTTGCTTCAAAATGCTTTACAGAGATGTGCTTACAATCCAGCTGGTGACTCTTCCTCTGGACTTAGCTTATCTTTGTTCTTAGCATGGCAAACTTTCCTCTGTTTCAGCAAGACTCCCCTGAGGCCTTGTTGGCGGGTCCCCTTGTGAGGCAGTCATAGATAGTGCAAAAAGTCTTACCTTGGGATAGTCCACAAGCCACAGCATTTAGTGGGATTGAGGTGTTCTTTGCAAAATGGCAAAAAACAGTACCTTCTCTAACTTCCACCACAGTCTGTCTCTTGGCCCAGCAGGAGGTTTGTTGGTGTCCAACACGTCACAGATTTCTTCCTTTTCTTTTCCTGCCCCAGCTTCCCTCAAGGATGGACTTTGACCTATAAGCTAAAATAAACTCTTTTATCCTCAAGTTGGTTTTGTCTGTCTTTTTAATCACAACAGCATAAAGCAAACTAAAACTATAATTTGGAGATTAAAATACATGAAAAACCCTTTTAGAAAAAATGAGATGAGCTTAATCTAATAGGCAACATGTCCACATCCAAAAAGGTTATGCAGGCATAGTTTTTAATTCAGAACAACACATGAAGGTATTTTGTTAGCTGTTTCCTTACTTTGTAGGAGATATGAAGTAGCAAATAATATTTTGAAAAAAAATTACTTATTGCTGCAAAGGTTATGTTAGATTGATTGAGAATGATTTACACCCATGTGCTTCTACTTCCAAGTTGACTGCCACTGCTTCAGGGAATTTCATAATTTCATTGTTTACTTCTCCTCTTGCTATCTTCCTTGGTACTGCAATTTAGATTTGGAATCGTCCTTAGAGGTCCATATGCGAAAGCGTGTTCCCCATCTTGGTACTATGGAAAGATGTTAGGACCTTTAAGAGGAGGGACCTAGTGCAAGGCCTGCAGGTCATTAGCAGAGTGAACGCGAGAGGCACAATGAGACTCGGCACCCCCTTTACCTCTTTATCTTAGGTGTCACTATGGAAGCAGTTTTGTGCTAATACACACTCTTTGTGCTAATACACACTCCTGCCATGGGGTACTTGTTTCCAAAAATCATCATGGGTATCACAGATATCAAGGAACCAGAATTTCCAAAACTGCCATCAAAATCTGCAATTTCTCAATGTAAGTTCAATATCTTGGTATTGCTATCATGACAGAATGCTGATTGACATGCCAAGTGTCACCAGGACAACTTCTATACTTCGTTTGGTCATAAAGTCCCAGATACAGGCTTCTAATGAAGCTTACCAGATTTATTTTGTTTCTCTCTTTAGTTCCAATCATTTTCATAAGAGGAAATGTATATATCCATGATACTACTCTTTTTAAAAATTCAGTTGTGTCTATGGTGTACCAGTCCACACAGGCTTCAGTGAGGATTTAAATTGTCTACAACAGAAAACCCACATGCAATAGCTCTAAGGATGCAGTTGCTTTGTCTATTCAGCAACTAGGGTCCTGGATATCAGGGTCCAGATCACAGAGTCATTGCTCATCTGTGATGCAAGTGTTTTACACCTGTCTGGGAGCTTTCACCCACGTATATCTTATGGTCTGGAGTTAAAAATGAGTATGGAAACACACACACACACACACACACACACACACACACACACACACACACACACACACAACTTATCACTTGTTGCCCACCTCAGAAAGTTTGAGAATTGAGAGGAGATTGTAATAAAGCCTAACTTAGTTTATGTGCAAAAAGATAAATGTGTCTTTGTTTACCGTGGCCATCATTTCTTCAAATGTTTATTTGCATTTGAGAAGAAAAGTTCAGTCCAAATGTTAATTCTAATCTCCAACTGTTATAAAAACAGAATACTCCTCAGCTACTTGATACTGCAAGTTTTCATGTGTTTCCACTTCCCCAGGACTGTGTCACATTCTTCATCAGCAGCTCCCGCTCACAGGCACACTTCCACCACCCAGGCAAGCATGAACTGCTCAAGCCAGAAATGATGGCTAAGCTGCTTATCTCCATTTCCTTTTCCATATTACATATGTAATCTGGCAGCATTGCTTCCCAGGGAGGAAATGTCTACCACTGTTTGACAGGAAATCAGTGAGGATTGGAGTCAAAGAGAAAGAGGACTGCTTGTGCCTGAGGGAGAAGGTCATACACAAGAACCTGGGGGAGCAATGGCACGGGAGCCCGAAGTAGTTACTGAAACTTATAGTCAGAAATGCCCTCCAGTTCATTATAACACTGGAAAGTAAGAGACTCTCTCCCCTACACGAGTTAAGAAGACATGGGAGCCTGAAGCAGTACTGGAAGCTATAATAATAAATACTAGCTATGGAGCCTCCATGGGACCAAGCTAGGCCCTCTGTATATGGGAGACAGTGGTGAAGCTTGGTCTATCTGAGGAGCCCCTGACAGTAAGACCACAATCTATCTCTGTTGCATGAGCTAGCTTGTTGGAGCCCATTCCCTATGAAGAGATGCTATGTTTAGCCTTAAAGCAGGGGTGAGGAGCTTGGCCTTGCCTCAACTTAATGGGTCAGGCTTTGTTAACCCCCCATAGGAGTCTTTACCTTTTGGGAGGAGTGGATGGGGGCTGGACTCGGAGGAATCCAGGGGAGTGGGAGGAGGGATAGGAGAGAGAATTTTGATTGAGATATAAAATGAAATTGGATAGACAGATGATAGATAGATAGGTAGATAGATAGATAGATAGATAGATAGATAGATAGATAGATAGATACCCCCAGTTTATTATAACACTGGAAGGTAGGAGACTCTATGCCCTACACCACTTAAGAACACAGAGATACGCATGCTCAGGTACCAGCTTTAAGTAGTTTATCCCAGGGAGATGGACTTGGATTACAGCTCCTACTCAGGAGTCACACTGCAGAGACTTCACTTAGCTTTTCCTATCTCAGGCACCTCTGTCTCCCAGAAGAGGGTATTGCCTGAATCCGAAATGACAATGGCTCATATGTTGAAAACATGCTTGGTTGGAAGCTGGTGATATTTTTGAACAATGGCTGTATTATGAACTTTCACACCTAATCAACAGATTAATCCATTGATGGATTGACAATTGAAGGCCCTACTGGGGGTTGGTAGAAGCTACAAAAGGTGGCCCCTGTTTGGAGAAATTTGTCATTGTGTTGTGCCTGGAGGAGTATACTTAGTTCATGGCCTATTCTTATCCACCTGTTCTTTGCTTCACAGCTGGAATGGGGCAACTTTGCCCCACCACACACTCTGTACCATGATGTCCTGCCTGCCCATAGCCTAAATCTATGGAGTTAGGTGGGCAACCATGGACTGAAACCATGATCCCAAATAAAACATCCTTCTTCCTTTCAGTTATTTTTCTCAAGTGCATTATTACAGCAATAAACACGCAACCGACATGGAAGAGCTCATATCCTGTGGTTTCACCACTATGCTTGATGAGGATGGTCCCAAGCTGACCTAAGTCTCCCATATTCACCAGAGGATAGTGAACCAAGTGAAGACCAAATGAGACCCTCCAGGAATCTGAACAAATTCTTTCGTCCTCTCTATAATAAGTAATTGAAAGCAGGGTAGAAGCAGAGAATAGAGCAAGTGATCTCTTTGTCTTGAACAATCTGTTGGTAGGGCTGGATATCCAAGACCTATTTAACATTGGGGTATTTTGTATAAACAGGTATCTAAGCATATTTTAACTTCAAGAATAAGATATAAAAAATCACTACTTACCTATTTATTTTGTGTATGAGTTCATTATGTATTGCTCAGTGTAGAGCCCTCCCCCAATCCTAAGCTTGGCTGATTTTTCTCTCTCAACCTCCCTAAAGCTGGAATTATAGTCACCTGACTTGGGATTTGTTTCTATATACTTAATGGATGCTGCTACTCAAGTTATGCATGTGTACAATGAAGATAAGGTCTGTATCTTTCTGTATCTCCAGGTTATAAATTAGTATCCAGATACCATAAAGATTTGAGGCATATCTTTCTTGAATAAATGAATAGATTAATTTCTGGCTAATTTCTTTCTGTATTCCCAGGGAAGAGAATAAAACCATCCCATTTGTAGGGAGAAGTTTACCTGAGGAGATTGGAAAGCAAGTTTTCTATTCACAGTCAAAGATTACAGAAGTAAAATGTATAAGTCAAGTACATTTATAGAACTCAAGTAAAAAATTCCAGATGTCCCAGAAATAATTTCATACATCATAAATTTTGCCACCTGGAAGTTAGAAAATGAAGTATTTAATGATGAGAAGTTTTCTAACACAGTCCTTTTATTTTAACTCCCTATAGTGTCTTTTCAAATATTTTTAATTTATAAATTGCAAAATCAAATTTTGTCACTTGATTCCCTCAATGTATTTTCATTCTCTAGTTATGGGCTTCCCAAAATGATTCACTCTCTGTGTTTGTGAGGCTATAAAGTTGCTAGTATTTTGTATGAATATAAGTATATTTATGTTGAATGTGTTTTCTAAAAGGTCAAGTTATTTTAAAAAATACATACATGTTTAAAATTCTGGCCTGGTGGTGGTTGTGCATGCTTTTATTCCTAATACCTGGGAGGCAGAGGCTGTTGGATCTCTGGGTTCAAGGACAGCCTGGTTTACAGAAGAGTTCTGGGACAGCTTGGATTACACAGAGAAATCCTGTCTCAAAAAATTAAAACAAAAATTAATTTCTGGTCTGTAGTGCCAGTAATATAAAAATGTCTCATTTCTCCAAATTCTTAACAAAACCTATTATTAGTGCTTTTAATTTTTGTAGTCTTGTGAATCACAAACTGTCATTTTAGTCTTTAATATCAGTTTCTGGTTTAGACACCAAGCATATATGTTTTCCATGCTTTTTGCCCCATTTGACCTTTTATTTGTGTTTTCATGTATGGATGTTTGCCTACATGTACGAATGTGTACAATGAGTATTCTGGTTTCCACAGAGTCCAGAAGAGAGCCTGGGTCTCCTGGAACTGCAGTTATAGATGGCAGTGAGCAGCCTCATGGGTACTGACTGGGTCATGGACCTAGGTTCTCTTCAAGAGCAGCAAGTATTCTTAACCACTCAGCATCTCTGCAGCCACTGTCCTCATTAAAAAGAACTCTATCATTGATCATTTGGGTCTACCTATACACACAATTTGTTTGTGGTGATCTAACTATTTAAAAATTAGTTATTTGAATAATATAGAACTCAAACCCCTTGACACAAACTCTATAATCGTATATGTGCTATGATACTAACTCCAGCATCTTTTAAATATGAAGAAAATACCAAGAACTTGTAGGCAATCTACCAGTGTTAAATATCTTTTCTTATACTAACCACTCTAACCACTGTCAGTGCTGCCCAAATCCATAAAAGGGAAATGGAAGTGCAGATAAAATAGGAAAGAATGGGAAGATTAAAATTGCAGGCCCTTGGCTATACAAGTAAGATAGCAAAACAGCCATCCATTGCTGATACCTAGTACAACTGATCCATACTTAAACTCTGACTAAACTTAATCATATGATACCGTCTAGGAAAACCAAATACATTAAAAATATTTTAGTGCAAAACATAAATTTTAAAGAATTACTCACTGTGTAATAAACATACAGGTGAATACCCATAATAAATTAATTATAGGATTGAAATTTCTGGTGATAGTAGATATAATTCTATATAAAACTAAAACTAAATATGATTTTAAATTTTAGGATTATTTTTATAGGAAAATTAGACAAGGCTCTCTATGCTTTTGTTAATTCTTTTAACAATAATTTTCTAAGCACATAGCTCAAATATGAGTGTCATTTGTGTGTGAATTACTGGACTTGAGACAATATTTGTTTCATTTTATGCAGATACTGCTTTGGTTTTGTGGCTAGTCTATTGTATGCCATTTACTTTTTAAAACCTTGGTAGCATGGCATTGATCCTGGGATTCCATGATGATGTCATAATCTTCCAAATGGGCTCAATGTGCTGTATCTTTGAGTGTGGCTACCAGTAAACAGGCACAGTCATGAACTACAATGTAAAGGAAATGCTCTACTTTGAAGATAAATGATTGTCTCTTATTCATAACTCTGTTCCTGGATGTTGGATTGAGCCTGGTGCTTGCAAATGAGTCTCCCATCAAAATGAAGTACCAGCAGTCAGACATGGTGGACGACTGAGTATGACTTGGACATTCAGCTCCATCACGTTTTTCACATCATCAAGTTGTTCCATTTATTAATTGTCATTCTCACTATCTGTGCCACTGGTGTTATGTCTAGGAAGTGTTCCCTGTACCAATTTGTTCAAGGGAACCGCATAGTTTCTCTTCTAAGAGTTTCAGTGTGGCTGGATTTATGTTGAGGTTTGATACAGGGGGATATTACAATTTTTTTTACCTGTGGAAGTTTGCTATATTACCAAGTATGTGGTCGATTTTAGAGAAGGTTCCATGTGCCACTGAGAAGAAGGTATATTCTTTTGTGTTTGGATGGAATGTTCTATAAAGGTCTGTTAAACCCAGTTGTGTCATAACTTCTGTTAGTTCCTTTGTTTCTTTTTTAAGTTTCTGTCTGGTAGTCTTGTCTACTGGTGAGAGTGGGGTGTTGAAGACTCACAATATAAGTATGTGAGGTTTTTGTTGAATATGTTTTCTGCACCTTTGAAATGGTTTCTTCACCTTCTTCTATACTCATTATTCTTATGTTTGGGCTTTTCACAGTGTCCCATATATCCTGGATATTTTGTGTTAGGGATTTGTTGGACTTAGGATTTTCTTTGGTCAATGAATGTATTTCTCCTAGAGTATCTTCACCATCTAGGTTCTCTCTTCCATCTTTTGTATTCTGTTGGTTATGCTTGCATCTGTAGTCCCTGATCATTTTCCCAATTTTTCTATTTCCAGCATTCCCTCAGTTTGTGTTTTCTTTATTGTCTCTATTTCAGTTTTAATGTCTTGAACTGTTTGAATTGTTTACTTCATTGGTTTGCTTGTTTTTTTCTAGGCTTTCCTTGCTTCCTTTAAGAGTTTTGGTATTTCTTGTATTTTTGGCTTGTTTTTTTCTTCCGTTTCTTTAAGGGATTTTCTAATATCTTATTTGAGGCCCTCTCTTTTTCTTCATCTGCTTTGGGATGTTCAGGTCTTGCTGGTAGAGTCCCTAGAATCTGGTGGTGTCATATTGGTTTCTCTGTTGTTGAAAGTGTTTTTATATTGTCTTCTTCCCATCCCTTTTTCCAGTGGGTGCATAAGGAGTCTCTTCCTCTTCTGGATGGTTAAGGGACCAAGGTTTCCTTCCAGTGGGTGCAAACAGGTCCAATACTCTAGATGGCTCTCCTCTTCCTCTTCTGTGGGCAGAGAAAGGAACTATAGAGCTCTCTGGCAGTCTCCGGGTGGTCTACTGCTGGGATGGGATCTAAGCAGTATCCCTCTGTCTTACAGACCATCAATGCCATGTTTATTCTGAGAGTGAAGAAGGTCTGAATAACAGATTCTGTGTTCCTGTTGTGGCCATCATTTTTATATTAAAGAGGTTGAGATATGTTGTAAGCAAAATAGTCCCCCATACTTTAATGTCAGAATAAGATTCAAAAAAGGACATCTTTTGACATCAGAGACTTCTCTGTTCATAATTCTGTGCCTGTCTAAAACCAAGGAAGAGTGTAAAGACTTGATTAGAAACCTGATTCTGAAACTGTCATATATCCAGAAACAAATTATGACATAACACCCAGCCACATAAAAATTTTTAAATCTCTTGACTGCAGGTAAATGGAGTAACAGAGGTCAGCAAGCCTGATGCTTTCTCCTGTCCCAAATCTTCAACTCAGGGAACAAAGGAGAAGAAGCCATTTAAAAGGGTGCTTTGTGTCAGTTTATTGAATAGAAAGACTGGCAATCCCTGGGAAAAGAAGACTGTACATCCAATTAAATTACAGAATATTAAAAAGGTCAGAGCAATATAGAAGTCTTTTAATTCATAGAAAACACTAAAATTCTGATTTCTCACACTGCTGACAAAGATTGCAATTGCAATTTGAAAAGGGTAAAATATTTATCCAGTCCTTTGACAGAGATTGAAATGAAGATGTGACTGGTCATGAATGTAACCTGACAAACATAAACCACAAGAGTAATGTGAAGACTAGCTTTTCTAAAGGCTGGACTGATACACTATGTCTTTGTCTTGGAGAGGAGGATCACAGATGATGATTATAAGCAGAAACGTTGACTTTACCCCGTTAATATATGTTCAGTTATCACATTCTTCTGGCTAGCATCCTATCACTTACAAAGTCCTCATGTGTGTCAGTATCACCTCACCATTCTCTCTTCAACAGTGTGTACTGTGGAGCAGTCTGTGGTTTCCTGTTACTATTTAGTGTGTTGTTTAAGACATCCAAGAATGGGGGCCTGCCTGTGCATCAAATCCTCTAAAGGATGCAAGATATAAACTGCAGCATGTGCTCAATAATGCTGTGGCTTTGTTTGTAATAAACATTTAAAATGACCGACTTTCTCATAAATACACTAAGTAGGATGATCTATGAGATTTCTAATTTATTCTTGTTTAAAATTTAACCATGCTTTTTTAAAGCATATCAATTTTGTTAATACCATGTAATTAAAACATGTCAGTGCACAGCAAGTTTTAGTCTAAATTAATGACTATGAGAATTATTTTAATTAAATAACCAATTATAGAAAAATCGCAAGCATGAGAGCTGACATTTAAATGAATTTCATTTAAATTGCTTCTTAACATTGTCCCATCTAGGACACTAATGCAAAATGAACTATTGTATCAACTTAGATTATCACTATTTTTGTATGCACATAATGTATTCACATTCAATCACTGGAACAGAGAAGAATATTTGGTATTGATCTAAAACTTCTATTAATAAAAACCCAACAGAATGAGCTCAAGTAAAAACAAACCATCTTTCTTTTCTCCTCTTTTTTTTTAATGTGTGCTGATGAATGCCATTGTAATTCTCACAGACAGCACACTTGCATTGAGAATCAGGAGACTTGGGAGACTTGAGACTCCATCTGTAAGTGTACATAGATGAATTCCGTGCCCTGCACATAGTGGGGCTCCGTAAAAGCCATCACCCAGGGAGAACATATATAAATATCTCTTTGTTTTCTTTTCTCAAATGTGCTGGTGTGGCATATGGCACTTGGACAATTCATGTCCCTTATGAGAGGAAGAGGTCACACATTCTATGACAGTACAGCTGGATACCAGTCCATTGCTTGCTTTTTAAAAATATAGTATAAACACGACAATGCCATTTTATCAACATTAATGACTTATTGCTACTTTATGTTTTATGATTTAAAGCAGTCATTCTTCCACAAATGAATCAAGATTTTTTAAAGTAACTAATTTATTATGGCTTTCTTCACTAAAACCCTTGACTTTATACAGCCATTTCTCAGAGAAGAATGCATGAGAAAATGACAAATTTATCCTAATAATGCTTTCCTTACTGAAAAATGCAAGCACAGAAGGAACTGTACAAGGGGCTAACACTTTTTCTGTAGGCTAAGTGAAGTTGAACACCTTTGGAATTATTGTGAAACCATCAGTACGAATAGAATAATGGTGTTTTATCCAGGCATACCAATATTCTTTTGTTTGCTGATGAATAGTATGGCTGGATACAGAAGAAATGATTCAAAGTGGAACATTGCTATCTTTTTAACTTGATTTTTCTAAAACGAGTTTTATACACTAGGTCAAGTGAAATCATACTTAGTGGTATGCAATCTGAAATAAAAGCAGTTTCTACTTATCGGCTGGGACATATCAGCTTATTTATTTTTGATTAGTTAATTGTTCTCTTTTGAGGAGTGCAACAGTGTTGTTTAATCATGTTCCTATTTACACAGCATTTTTTATCGTCACAAAAATATTTAACATCAGAAAATTAAAATCTAATTCTACATACTTCAACTTGCTTTCTCTTTAAAAATAAAAAGGGAAAGAAAAGGCTACTGCATTTGTTGTTCATTGATTAACCAGTAATGTTATGTATAAATAATGTATCTGACAGTATGGCAGCCCACTTGGGACATTATGCCATTTACTACAAAATAGGATGCAACATACAACTGAGCAGTGAGAACAAATTAAACATCTTTCCTTGGTAACTTTAGCATTTTTATTAGGTGATAAACATCACAGTGAGAGGAAAACAGATGTAGTTATTTCAGTAATATTAACCTTAATCGAAAGCTAACTTGACATATAGTGTAATACTTTTGCATTATAAAATTTTGTCCAATAACAATGGAAACCAAATTTTCTAAGGTCATTATGAGACAATATCTATAGAAATTAATGACCACCCTGTGTAAAATTTCATCTATAGCTACTGAATTTTATTATTAATATTGATGAAAAAATTAAACATATATTTAGGGACTTATAAGTATGAAAAATGCCCAAGTATGTTTACTGTTGTCTTTTTGTTGCCTTGCCAAGCATGTCCTGTAGTGCACTTGCCTCTGAGTGAAATTTGTTCTTTGAAAGCTGTATGTATACAATCTCCAAATTCCTATTCAGAAACAACTGAGGAGTAAATACAATTAAGGACAGCTGTGTATGTAATTAACAATCATCATCCATTCTCACTCTTTTCTTGTTTTATTCTATCATTCCAGCACAGGGCTGCAGACATAAAAGCCCAACCCTTAAACAAATTAACAATTGATTGGTAAAAAATATCTGTTACGGTAAATTTAATACAAATGTCTGTCTTCTTACCACTTCCTCTCCTTTTCTTCTTACCATTTAGAATATTGTGTTCTTATATGGAGTTACATGCTGTGATGGAGATTTTTTTTTGTTTTCATCATTTTATTTATTTATTTTGTGTGTGTGTTTGGAGATTTATCATGCAGCAGTAAACAAAACAAAGAATCTGCTGCAAATTCTTCTTATATTATAATAGGGATAAAGAGTAAATGGTAAATATATGTAGTGGTAAGGCTATAAGGACAAAAAAAGGGAACAAATGTAGATGGGGATAAAGATGCTACATTGAATGGTTATAGAAGTTGTTAGCAGGGTAGCTTTCATTGAGAAGGGGCTATTTGACGTCATATTGAAGGAGGTAAGAACATGGCTTTACCTGAGGGAAAAAAAGGGAATTGGGCAGAAGAGATAACAATACAAGGTACACAAATTGTGATTCTGCCCAGTAATTCCTGAGGAACCCGAAAGAAGGCAGTGTTGGTGAAACAAGGAAGTGAGGTGAGGGCAGAGGAGAATTCTTAGAGGAGCTGAGATACCAAGTCACACAGGGCCTAACTGGCCATTATGAGGAAGCAGGTCTTTGTAAGGAAAGGGAAGCCACTGCAAGGTGAGAAGAGTGGCAAGATGTATGATGTGGGGTCATAGGACCACTTTGTTCCTGCATTGGAAGCTCACCGGAGGAGGTCAAGTTTATACTCCCTTTTGCAGACCCCCAGCAGAATATCAGAAACTGAGAAGTTGACTCATTGGAAACCTCATAGTTTTGGAGACTAGAGGTCAAAGACCAAGTACTTTGATCAGGTTGGTTCCTGGTCTCTATGGCTTGATATGAACTCTTTCTCATTTTGTCCTCCCATGGCCTTTTTCTCTGGGTGCACACTGCCACAATCTCTTTTACTCAGAATTATACTTCTGCTTGCTTATAGCCACATTCTAGGACCTGTTTGACCTTATTGACCTTTGAAAGGGCCCTGTCTTGAGTAAAGTCATATTGGTGGCTCAAGTTTCAGTATATGACTTTGGCAGGGTCACCCGTCAGTCCGTAATGATAAGTTTGAAAAATGAGATTGACTGTAATACTATCACAGAAAATCAAGAAAGAAATGGTGCTAACCCGGAACAAAATGATGGCAATAGACCTGGTGAAAAGTGATAAACTCTAGAAATATTTTAATGATAAAATCTTAATTTCCTGATTCACTGGATATAAGGTAAATACAATAAAGCCAAGCACAGGCTAACTCCAAGGTCTTTGGCCTGAACAGCTAGAAGAATGGAGTTGCCATCATTTGAGATGGATTTAGCTGCTAAGGGAATAGATTTGGGGCAAAAGGCCATTAAGGGATCATAATTAGACATATGGAGTTAGAGATTTCTGTTAAATGGACTAGTGGATATGTCAAGGAAACAGGTGGACATGTCAGTCTAGTGGAATATGTAGGTTAGGCATGGGGATTTGGAAATCTTAGACGTTTAGACACTATAGAGGAGCAAGGAAAATAAAATAGAGGAGTGTGTGAAAATGATAAAAGGGTGAGTCGAAATTTCTGTGTTCTATATTCGAAAGGTGTCGAAAGAAGAAGAATCAGGCAAGGGCAAGAGAGCACAATAAAGAAAAAGCCAGACAAAAATACCAGCAGCCAACTGGGAAGGGCATAACAAAGAAGGGAGAATGTTTGGTGTTGTAGAGTCCTGCTCAGAAGCTCAGGGATGACTCCAGAATGTACTCACATGGCCTTCCAGCAGACCAGTTCTATTAGACAAAGTCAAATTAGAGAGAGAGAGGCAAGAGATCCAGAGACTAAAATCATGGAACTGCTTTTGAAGAGTCTTTTCCTTGAATCTGAGAAATGCAATGGCTGCTGAGGATGAAGGGTATTAATAGAAGATTGTAGTTTTAGAGCAAGAGAAATTGCATCAGGTTTTCATTCTGACAGACAGGGTACAGTAATGGAAGAAACACTGATGAGGGTTGTTCTGGATAATGTGAAGGGAGAGGATGCAGAAACCAGCAGCGAGTTCTCTCCAGATAGGAGCAAAAGTGGGTCTTCATACATAACCAGCAGAAAACCACAGCCTGTGTACACAGAGGCTGGGAGGTAGGCAATGCAATGAAATCAAAGGAATGTTTTTCCCCATTGGGTCAGCTTTCTCCCAAGGTATAACAGGATAGATACATGCTCTTGTTCTAACCAAAGATGCTTTCTAAGTATGTATTCTAGCTCTCAGAACACTTAATTTCCTAGCCTTGGAGCCCAGAAAGGTCTGCAGGTGTTGGCAAGATGAAGAAGATGGCAGAGTGAGTGATAAGAGACGGTGAGCAGGCGGAGGAGAGCATCCTGTAGAGGAGAGCAAGTGGATAATGTCTTCCATTTGCATACGGTTGCTGTTCACCAAACACTGTTTTATGTATTTTATCATTTTATACCAATGGGAGGCCATTACTACTATGGGTCATTATTGTTATTGTAGTAATAATGGTTCCCTTGTCCAATATAGTCTGGTAGCTCCAGAGAGTTTCATATGTCAGCAAGTTTAATGACAAAGGCAAAAGGATTACAAGAAGACATTTTAAAGGCATCTTCAGGAGACAGTGCTGAGCATTTCAACTCTCAGCCACAGGACTATGGAGTCTGAGAAGTTTCTAAGAAAGGTTGGAGGAAAAAGAGCCTGGGACTGTAATGAGATGGAACTCACATGACTTCTGATTGTGGAATTCAGCTGCAGCAGTGATTCATTCAAAATGACCACTTTCCAAGTTTTTAATTTCCTTTACATTTCCTCATTGTCCCTGTATTAGTTACTTTTTCTCAGGATTGTGAAAAAAATACTTGATAAAGCAATTAAAGGAAGGAGAGCATTTTTGATTTTTTTTTCTTTGCCTCAGTTTGAGGGTACAATCTGTCATAGTGGAGAAGTCTTGGCAATAGGAACATGAGGCAGGTGGTTGAATTGTACCCATAGTCCAGAAGCAGAAAGAGATGAGTGTTAGTGCTCAGATTACTTTCTCTATATTCAGTCAAGGACCCAGCCTATGGGATATGGGCAAAGGCCACAGGGAGTCTTCTTGTTTTACCAATCCTAGAAATACCCTTAAAGACACGGTAAGTGATTCTCTATGTAGTCAAGTTGACTATATTACTATCACAATCACCTTCTAAAATGTCTTAATTTAAAAAGAGAAGAGTTACAACCACTGCAATGTGGGAGGAACAAATATTAATGACAATCTATGAAACAGGGTGAGGGAAATAACTCGATGCATTGATTCACAGTATGAAATAATTTTCCCCTTTAGAGTAACTGGTCTATTCTTTGTACTTGGCTCAGGTTTGCTTTTTCATTGATGGTGTTGTTTTACTGAATCTGTTCACAGATACTGAGAAATCTTATTTGTGTGACACTACAGTGTGTAACACACATCAGCATTATTATCTTCTCTTATGTGTAAATCCTTAGTAGCTAGGGTAGCCAAGTGTGGAAATGCCCATACGTGCTATGTGCAACCCTACCCTGCCTAAATGTGGCTGCAGGAAGGAGTCCAAAAACTATCATTCTTAAACATATTACAGATAATGACCCAAAGTTCTAGAAGGAGGTGAAAAGCTGCCAACTAGCAGATGTAAGTAAAGCCCTATGATTTTTAATTCAGTGTTATATTTTCAAAGACTGAGTCTGAGTATTAATCCAAACAATTATGCTTCTTGTAGAAGACAAAAACAAACAAGTAAAAGACTTGGAAAAATATGTCTAACTGTTAATTGAACTTAAATGTAAAATTCAAAGATTCAGAAAGTGCAATGGTGATTAATACTGTTACTGAATACATTCATGAACAATTTCTTACTGTTACAGTATACACCCACAAAGGTAACTGCATAGGACGGGCATGTTCGCTGACTTGGCTGTGGTGATCATGCCCTATTTTCTTACACCAAATTATCAATCTGCAATACTAGACTCATACAATGAAAATCAAAACAGAAGGAAACTACATTTACACCACTGTTGGCAATGAATGGTATAATATTGTACACTAAATGGCTTTGCTCCTCATGCTTCTTGTAATATGATTTTTGGCAGAAAAACAGACCATTTTCAGTTCCTTTTCTTATTGCTGTGAAAAGACACCATGACCAAGGTAAATTATAAAACATTTTGGGGACTCATGGTCCCAGAGGGTTGGTCTATGTTCACGGAGGGGACCATGGCAGTAGTCAGGAAGACATGGCACTGGGGCACTAACTGAGAGCTCACATCCTGATCCAAGGCAAGAGGAAAGAAAAAAAAAGATTGGCTGGGAATGGTGGGATTTTGAAACCAAAAAAGCCCACCCTCAGTAACACATCTCCTTCAACAAGGTCATACCAACACTTCCAATAAACTGGGATCAAGCATTTAAATATATGAGCCTATGGGGGCCATTCTCATTCAAACTACAAAAATGAGCAAAATAGTAATGCATGCATCTATGGACAGAATGGTTAGATATTTTAATATCTTTGTAATCAAACTCATAGTCGATGTGCTTTGAGAAATAGTACCAATTGATATTTTAAATTTTGAATAGTAAAAAAGTCACATGATCACATAATTATATGCAGAAAAGTTCCTTGCCAAAATCAAACATGCATCCATGAAAACAGTCTAGCAATACAAGAGATATACCTCAATATATTTATTGCAAGCCCACAGCCAATATCAATCTAAGTCGACAGAAACTCAAATCATTTTCACTAAAATCTAACCTCTTTAACTGTAAGAAAGATATGTCTTCTATAAACTAGAATGTGGTTCTGAAATAATTCTTTTTGTATTGTTTTTACATACATATTTATATTTTGTGTTATCTATCTGCAAAGCTAGACAGTTTTAAAAGTAATTGAGAACTATCAACAAATTAATTTATCCTGACACTCAACTCCTTTGCTGTTAATCATTTCTGCTGAGATGACTGATTTTAGAAAGTCTAAGTACTGATGGAGAAGTCTCCAGGTTAGGCACTGTAGACTCATGGATTGAGTATGAAGTCACACGCATGTTCATGCAGGACATCTTTAGGATGGACACCCTAAAGTAAGCGCAGCACAGTTGTCTCTTTATAGAAATAAGCAGAGTTTCATATGCTGTTACCATCCTTCCAGCCTTCTTCCTTGCATTCTATTTATGACTCATCAGCAATGGACAGAGTCTAACATATGTTCCACATACCCATGTCATACACATATCTGATGTAGCTTCATCATGACATGCTGTAGTTTCAGATTCTACCACTTGATGGCAGTTACGGTAAAACTCAGTTAAGAGAGGGACAAAGAAAATCCCCAAGTGCACAGCAAAGCCCCTGGAGCTGTGGCCCTCCTCATCTTTCACATCAGCTATTCAGGGTTAAGGGGACAGCTAAACAGTGTGCAAGGCTAGGGTGAAGCTGTTTGCTCGTGGGAGGAGAAGCAGTGGCAAGGTGATAAATATGATAGAATTTAAGAACAGCTCTCGAATTCAGCTACAGGCCATGACAAAATATCCATAGCGAAATAACAAGCATTAGCCGTTCTGATTCTAAGTGTTCTGATGGAGCAGCCATAGAGAGAGAAGGAAACAGCTTAGCCTACACACACACACACACACACACACACACACACACACACAATGTGATACCTATATACAACTGTAACTATACTCTATTTACGCTTCTTAGAAAAAAATCTATGCTGTAAGGTTAAAGTGTTTCAAACTAGCAGGTTTTATGGGCTGTATGGCAAGACTGATTCTCAACCATCACATATATACGAAAATAGAAATGAGTGTTTTGTTATCTAATACTCAGAATCAGAATAAAAAAGTTAGCCTTCCCAGTGTAAAATGAACATGTGGGTCCTATCTTTAAAAAGCAGGGTGATTATGAAGATATTAAAATATAAAGGGTTTTTCTTTACTCGAGTTTCTCTTGATTTATCATGTATATTTTAAGTTTGTTATTTTACAAAAAAGAAATAGCATATTAAAATTTTGGATTACTAATCTATATTGATCATTTAGTCTTATGTTGTACATTCTGTATGAAAGCATTTATTTCTACCTACATACTGAAGAACCAAACAAACATCTATGCACACAGTTTATTTTGAGGCCTATACATTTTCTTTTTGCCAGTAAAATGAGAAAATTGTGCAGAACTGATTCAACCATGTTTTCACGTTTTTATTTTGATGTGCATACATTTTTCTAACTGGCTTGCAAGTAAGGATGAATTAAAAGGTAAAGGGACTATGGATTCCTTACCTTTTTCTGTCCTTAGTCACCGTTTTCAGTAGACACTAGTATATAGAACAAACACGGATGCAAAAACACACAGGATTCTTTAGTCCTTTATATTTGATAAAATGTTTTTTGCGATCCTTTCTGTAAATGAACCTAGTCATTTGTCCTTGTTTTTAGTCTTCTTGAACTCCCATATATTGCCAGGTCATGGATTCAGGGCTGATGGGGTCCTTTGAGGACTGCATGAAATTGTATGAGGATCTGCAGAGCTATATCAGTAAGGTGCTTGGTGAAAGCATGAGATTTTGAGTTCGATCTCCAGAACCAACAGTACAACAAAGGAAGCACAGAGGTGCATAATTGTAATTCAAACACTGGAGCAACAGACAGGCTCAAAGGCCTGCCAGCCTTGGCTCAAGTGGCAATCTCTAAACCAGTATGAGACCTTTTATCAAACAATAAGGAGCATGGTGCCTGAAAAATGACACTTGAAATTGATTATGGCTTCAACATGCATGCACACACATGTGCCCTTTGACAGGCAGGTTCATAGTGCCTTCCCTGTCCACACACAAACAAATGGGGCAGGAATGGTGGATTCTCTTTCCTCATTTATGTACTTCATTGTCATTAGACATTAGACTTCAACCTAAGACATCAGTTCAGAAATAGCAGAACATTAGGCTAAGCATGACACACTACTGAGCATAGGGTGCTAGCAGACTTTGTGACATGGACCTTCTTAATAGTGTTCAATTATTTGAAATCCACTTGGGGGACACACATCGGTATATGATATAACCAAGTAGCTGCTATAAATAGAGTATATGGAGTAGACTCAAAGTCTTCCCTCCATTTTGTTATTGTTGTCAATTAGAATTGACTTTGGGAATGCTTTCTATAATGATTACTGAAAACAATCTCCTTTCCAGACACACATACAAACCCAATACGCCCAATCACCCTCCTGCTTGGCACCCTGGCAGCCTTAACACCTGGGACAACGTGGAGAAACAAGGCTATGAGAGGTAGGTCTACTTTCGTAAAGCTAGCTAATGAAAGGGGAAGTGATGGCATGGATGTGACTTTCCATCAACACCCCCTCAACAAGTCAATTATAGAAAGTACTGTGCATTGATTGATTCCCTTAGGCCATGCTTAGGGTACCTACACTGGGTACCCATTAGGAAGACCATACATGATTCCAAGGTAACAAAGGTTCAGTCTGGACATAAAATAACTATGCTGTTCATTAAAAGGCAATGAAAATGAAATTTATCTTGCACTCATTTTGTACAAAGTTGTTAATAAAACATTCCTGATTTGATACAGAAAGCTCCAAGTACAAATGAACTGTTACAGAAGGAACTAAATATTGTGTTTTAGATAAGAAATAATGCATATTCTGAGATTTGTATTCTTATGACATAACCCAGAGTATGTGGATAAGGAATTTAGATGTCTATTAAACTCCCAGAAAGGAAATGTCTATTTTTCTTGGCTTAACAATATAAACGTGTTTCCTTTATCTTTCAGGTTGGAATTGTTTTTTTAATTGAACACATTCCCGCCCTCATATAGGACATCTGATTTTAATAAAATATACTTAATTTATAATAAATGTGTTTTATACATTTCTCGATCTTCTTTATACATGCAAATACTTTTAGTCTTTTCTATGCTTCATCAGCAATTTCTATAAAGACTTTTTAAGAAGATGATTTATAATATCCCTTGTATTTTACTTCATAACCCTACTGGAAAACAAACGTTGAGGGTTTTAGTCTTACAGCCCCTTTATTTAAAAGATGAGATTATAGAATAGAAGCAAATGACAGAAAAAACTTATTAAGAGATTGTGACAACACACACAAGGTCTGTACAAGTCCAAGCCAGGTGGAGTCCCAGTGCTGAGAGAGGGAAAGGAACACAAAATAGGGGTCCCAATCAGGAAGCTACCTGCAAATGACACACAATGGGAAAGTAAAAAAAAAAAAAAAGTTTTCTATAACAGAATCTCATTGGGTATGTTAATCACATTTGAGGGTAGGCTCCATGTCCAGGAGTAGATAGCACAATACTAAAGAATCTCATTGTTATTTTTGTAGATATTTTTTATCTCATATTGTTTTGTTTGGGCAATTTTTGTCTCATTGGTCATTTGCATGTATGTTATGATATCTGAATTTGTGTTTTCATAGTGTATGTGTGTTTCCTGTATTTTTTATCTTTTTTTATTCTGGGTTTGTTTATTTATTGTATTTTGTTTTATAAAAGCATCCAATTTAAAAAAACAAAGTTTAAAAATATTCAAACTCAGATTTTTTAAAGATAAATATTCACTGACAGTTACTCAGTCTTCATACTTCATCTGTTTTCTTTTTACTCTTCACCTAATATAGAATATTTCTTGTATTTTAAAGCATGATCACAAGCTATTTTCTAAAATGAAGGAAGTGAATTTGTATTCAATACTTTCTAAAGTTTGTTCTGGTAAGTTTTTTGATACATTACAAATTGAAGTTTTACAATATAATGTTCCATAAAAAATAAATGAACCGTAGACTTTGAAATCTGCAATGTATCACAAAGTCCTCCATTTTTTGTAACCAACGAAGATTTAACCTCTAAAGTATGTGAGATGATTTGTAGGACACTGGTGTTGGTACTGAGTGGTGGTGACAATGAGAGCAGGGATGACCTAGAACCATTTCTAGCATGTTGAAATGCCACATGAGAGAAGGACTGCTCATTGTTTTTAAATAATCACCATCTTCATATCACTCTAGGCTCAACTTGTAGAACTGATCTCTGTGCTATCAGAGAAATTGCCTGAATAAGTTTATGAACATTTATATGTCACCCCAATAACCAATAAAATATACTGGGAGAATGTTACGATAAATCTTTCCACCAAAAGCTGCCTGAGCCCCACCACCATGTGTGAGCTTTATGCCAGCCACCTGCCCAAGTTAGACCCAAATGAATACGCAGAAACTTGTATTAGGTACATTGCTGCTTGGCCAATGACTAGAATTCTCATCTGTTAGCTTAGTCTTAACTATCATAAACCTATATATTTTATAAGACTTATCTTATCGGACGCCTTATAGGCTTCCCTCCTTGTCGGTGGATCACAACGTGCCGCTGGAGCTGGAGCAGGAGCGGAGGGGAAAAGAGGGCCCTTTCTGTTTCATCTTTGCTTAAATATGAGTCTCTTTGCTATGTCCCTTCCTGCCTGGATCAGCACTTCTCTACTACATTTCCCAGAATCCTCTTTGACTCCTAGGACCCTCTACTTGCTGTCTCATTGGCCACAGTATTTTATTTAACAATCAATAAGATAAACATACACAGTACATTCCCCATCAGGAGAATCTCTTATACATTAATGAAATGCTTTCATTTCCATGAATTGGAAAAGATCTCAATATATAATTGATTTTGCTTTCTAATTTTTGTTAGGAATAGTAGCCTAAGATCAGCTCTTCAAAACTCAAATCATGATCTTGGCAGATGTTCTCCTGAAGTAATTGGCTTATATCCAACACTTCTGTGTAACAGGTCAAATCATTCAGATTTCTATGGATTCATTTTGCCAATTAATCTTTCTTTCACCTGGAGTTAATTGACAAAGATGTGATATGCTTGTAGATACAGCTTGATATTTTATGTCCATGAAAACATTGGGATAATGGTAAATACTGGCTTAGAATTTGATTCCATTATATGTTTATTTGTTGAAGCAGAGGGAGAAAAATATTTGAAGATGGTCTCAACCCTTCTTGTCATTGACTTGGCCCTCTTCCAAGCAAAAACAACATGGCTTATTTTCAAAAGCATATTTTAAGTGTTGTTTATGTTACTTTCAGTGTCAAACATGCAACTTCACTTTGAAATTGCAGTGTTGAATTATCATAGTCTACTTTTTTTTGTTAAATAATATTGACCTTGAACATTCTGGTGTTCAAGTCTCAAGGATTCATTTCAGAATACAATATTCACAAAGATATGTGATCCAAAGATTATTCTAGGTACTTTAAGTTAATTCTGAGGTCAAACAACCTGAATACTTATAACACATTGTTTTGGTATAATAGTGATTACTTTTACTGCATTTTCTCATGAGAACAGCACTGACATCATTAGGGAACATAATAAAAAAAAAGCATTATAAGAAACAACAATCATTAGTGATTAACATACCCAATGAGATTCTGTTATAGAAACTATTATCCAAAAAGATACTGTGAGAAAACTAAGATGGAAACTGTTGACAGAAACTGCTCGAGTCAGACGTCTACTAAATGTAATAGTTGTAGTTATTCTGCATGGGTCACCCTAACACTTTCTTGCATTGAATCCTTTAACTGTCACAGGTATTCCCCTTCACCTACAAGAAATCAAGAAACAGAGGTCATAACTCACTTACTTGCCCAGAACACACAGGCTACAGACAACAAGGAAGATTCAGGAAGTCTCCTTCCATCCACCCTTGCATCACACATCTTCTAGCTTCCAGCACAGGGGACTGAGCTTTAGATGCTTTCTTCCTCCAACCGCCAGCTACTTTTTTAGGAAACAGGAAACCCAGCATCAGTACATCCATTTATATTTTCCCAGGAGGAGATCCAAACTATGAATTGGTAAGGGGGAAGGGCCTTGGTCAGATATAAATGAAGAAAAAAAGTGAAAACCGACTTTGAATAAATTTATCTCTGAAACATTCCAGTTGGCTGCTGTAAATATGTGTAACTCCCGAGTATCACTGGGAAATAAACACACAGACTTCCTAGGAAGCTCTTTGGCTTGGGTAGCAATGATTTTTGACATTCAGGAAACTTGCAGTATATCCCCAAACATAAAGGGCTTCCCTTTGTGCTTCTGAGTGGTGATAAAATGTTTCATAAATAAACATTTCACTTTGTTTCCCCCTTAGTGAAATTATCTTTACTGCTTTGATATATTTTTCTCAGTACTTAGAGCAACCTGTCCTAACCTCTGTTGGAAGAAAATGAAAAATAATCCCTATATGCAAGATAAGACAAATCTAATAGTTGTGTTTGCAAACATCAAATAGCACTGGGCTAAAGCAGTGCGATAGAAAGCTATCAATTAATTTTGTTGTAACTGTATGCACCTGTGAACGACTCCTTAATTAAAGAGCCAAACAGAAATCTCTCACAATCGTTCCTAGCGTTACTTGCACTTATGTGACTGTCAATTAGCTGGAGTGGATAAACACAACTGGAAGCCTGCCATGTGGACTTCGAGTAAAGAAAGAAAGAAAACAGATAGAACCGGGAGATTCAGGTATGGAGAAAGGAAGACCCAGAAACAAATATGGGCCATTCTCATTGGAATACATATCCATTTCAATAAAGCAAATGAAAGCAGATTCATTGTGCTAAAAGGACAAAACTCCCCCACTCACAGCAACAAAGAAATGAAGCTCCCCCCCCCACACACATATACATCAAAAGAAAAGCAGAGTAGCATCTGGACTGCTGGTGAATGGGAGCTTGATGCTAGTGCATTATTTCTGTATTAAAGAGAGCAAAGTGAATCCCTTAGCTAGTTGTCTCCCAGGATAATAACATTCTACCTGGAGGTCTACCCTACAATTTTACTCTATCCTTGGTTCTTTAGTGTTTTTGAAAACAAGTTCAGTAGTGTGCTGAGGGAAAGGACATTAAGACCTATGAGAAGAGAATGTCAAGGTTCCCTCTGGAAAAGGAGATGGATGGCTCAAGTTGGAAATTTCCAGTTGTCAGCTCTGCTCTGCTGTGATTTATTTTGCTAATTGAAGGAAAAGAACTGTGGAGTTATGAGACTGAAAATTGAACAGGCAACATTTGAATTATGATGAAATTATAGCCCACCACTAAAAGCCTCCTCAACCTTCGTCATCAGAAGGGACAGACATTGTAGCTGCTACAGTACAGGTGCTATGGAGAAATGTTAAAATGGTTTCTTGAGAAGGTAGACAGCACATTTGGTGTTCACTAAGAAAACATACTTCATTTCCTGAACCCACAAAAGGATGGAAATTTTTTGAGGTCAGGGTGTATGTGAATGTCTTCTTTTTCTCAGTTTCTAATATAGAACATAGAAGAATAAATGTAAATGAACAATAAGTGTAAATGAAAATTACCATATCTCACCTCACTCTCTTGCTTCCTGAGGCTTTGGGAGAATGTATACTTTATATTTATATTTTAGAATACACACAGACACACACACACACACACACACACACACACACACAACCCAAACTTAATGAAAAGTCAGTCTCAGCTTAGGCCTCTTTTGCCAGTGACATGATTCTAGAACAGATAGAATGTCTTTGAACAATCAAGTGTTTATAGTTGTCATCTCTTTTTATGGCAAAATACATATACAACTATATGGCACACACCTTTTCTGACTTTGCTGTAAGGGTGCATTTCAAAGACAAATAGGAAATAATCTTTCAAAATAATGGATTAAATTATTTCTAATTACATGACTGTGATAATATCATACAAGTATTGTCTGTCATCTGTCTTTGCAAATAAAGCTTTGTTGGGACACAGTGTGATAATTCTTTTATGTATTGTCTATGACTGATTTCACACTACAATGGAAAGGGCAATTATTATTAGCAATAGAGACAAAAGAATCTGCAAATCCCATACTACTTCCTATCAGACCTAATACACAAAAAGACTACTGACCCCTGAACAAAGCTGATGTTGATATGATTACACTTTTGTTAATCTTTCGGTGTGTCTGTCACTGTGCATAGCTCATTAACAATTTCATTACTTTGAGGCAACAAATATATAATGTTGATTTGCTGTGAATTTTAATCTTCTCAGTGGAAGTTTATAAATGTTAAGTAGTCAGTCTGTTCTTGAGAGGCCACTGACTCTGAAGAAACCTCCCGGAAGTCACATGCCTGAGCTTCCAGATGAAGCCTCTGCTCACTTCCCTACATATCCAAGAGCAATCTGTAATTACCTTCAAAATCAATTTCTGCTCAATTGCTGCTGTTGACTGTGAGCTTACTATCTGCCAACTAAACAGGTCTCTGTCCCACTCATTTCAACTCCGTGTATCTGTTCTCAGTAATTATAACATCTTACTTAGAAGTTGGCTAAATTCTTATTAAATCAATGAGTATATGGCAATGTCTTCTGCATATTCTAGTGTATCAGTCCAGGATGGCACAACTAAATAACACAGATTGGGCTGCCTGAAGGGGAATTAACAGGATACAAGTGATCTGATAGGGAAAAGGAAAAGGGCAGAGACTCCTCGGGGAAAAGGGAGTGAGTTATACACAGGAGAAAAGGGGAATATGGTTTAAAAACACAGCAACCTTACCATGTACATAATTCTGTGTATAAGCATACATATATTTACATACATACATAGATTTAATGAACTTTTCTCATCTAGACTGATAGCACTACCTACATGAGTCAAAGACCACCTAACAAAAAACCCAATATGGGACTTGAAAAGCCCTCTTTTGGGTTGTGGCCCAAGGCTATCTAAGAGACTCCAAAAGCACATGGCCTTTTTCTAATGCCTTTGTTTACCCACCAGAGGTGGAATGTAAGTCCCTATTGATGAAGACACCATGCACTTTAGGAACAGGTCCCAAAGTCCCCTGATCTGGAAATGATCTGAGTACCCCCTCCCTGCGGATTTGCTTTCATGGCACCAGAATGCACCATACAAGCTTGCAAAGGAGGCAGGCAACCAACAACTCCAAAGCAGCTATAATACCTGTAGTCATCAATGACCAGTAAGACATCTTAACCTCACAGGGTACTTTGGAAATAAACAACTACTCTGTAATTGGATTAAAGACCCAATCAATCAGAGGGATACCTGTAGAACATTGCAGATAGACCCATATCTATTGTCATGCACAAAACATAAGTGCAAATGGATCAAAGACCTCAACATAAATCCAGCCACACTGAACCTCTTAGAAAGAATGTGGGAAGTACCCTTGAACAAATTGGGACAGGAGACCACTTCCTGAACATAGCAACAGTAGCAAATACACTGAGATCCACAATTAATAAATAAGACCTCCTGAAACTGAGAATCTTCTGTAAGGCAAAGGACACAATCAGTAAGACAAAATGGCAGCCTACAGAATGATGGGGAATGTACTGTGTATGTTTATCTTATTGATTGTTAAATAAAATACTGTTTGGCCAATGAGACAGCAAGTAGAGGGGACTAGGAGTCAAAGAGGATTCTGGGAAATGTAGTAGAGAAGTGCTGATCCAGGCAGGAAGTGACATAGCAAGGAGACTCATATTTGAGCGAGGAGAAACGGGAAGTTCCCTCTTATCCCCTTGGCTCCTGCTCCAGCAGCACGATGTGATCCACCGGCAAGGAGGGATGCCAATAAGGTGTCCGATAAGATAAGTCTTATAAAATATACAGGTCTCTGTTAGCTTAGACTGAGCTAACAGATGAGAATCCTAGTCATTGGCCAAGCAGCATTGTACCTAATACAAGTTTCTGTGTATTCATTTGGGCCTAACTCGGGCAGGCGGCTGGCGTAAAGCTCACACGTGGAGGTGGGGCTCAGGTGGCTTTTGGTGGAAAGATTTATTGTAACAACAGAATGGTAAAAGATATTCACCAACCCCACATCTGACAGAGGGCTGATTTCCAAAATTTCAAAAGAACTCAAGAAGCTAGACTCCAAAACACCAAATAATCCAATTGAAAAGTGGGGTACAGAGAAATCTCAATAGAGGAGTCTAAAATGGTTGATAGACACTTAAGAAAGTGCTCAACATCCTTAGCCATCAGGGAAATGCAAATCTAAACAACTCTGAGACACAGTCTTACCCTGTCAGACTGGCTAAAATCAAAAACATCAAGGACAATTTATGCTAGAGAGGATATGGAGAAAGGAGAAAGGGAAACACTCCTCCACTGGTGGTGGGAGTGCAAACATGTACAGCCACTTTGGAAATCAGTATGGCGGTTCCTCAGGAAAATGGGAATCAGTCTACCACAAGATCCAGCAATTCCATACCCAAAAGATATATACCCAAGACATATACCCAAAAGATGCACATTAATACAAGGACATCTGTTCAACTATGTTCATAGCAACATTATTTGTAATAGCCGGAACCTGCAAGCAACCTAGATGTCCCTCAACTAATGAATGGATGGAGAAAATGTGAAGCAATTGCACATTGGAATATACTCAGTAGGGGGAAAATGGAATATTGAAATTAACAGAAAAATGGATGGAACTAGAAGAAACCATTCTGAGTGAGGTAACCCAGTCACAAAAAGACAAAAATGGTATGTACTCACTCATATATGGATTTTAGACATAGAGCAAAGGAGTACCAGCCTACAACCACACCGCCAGAGAATCGAGGAAACAAGAGAGACATACATGGTCCCCTTGAGAAGGGGAAACAGACAAGAACTCCTGAGCAAACTGGGAGCATGGGGGTCTGGGAGAGGGAGCCAGGAGAAAGAAAAGGGGAGATGAGGAAGTTTGTGTCAGAGGAAGAACAGAGGACAACAAGATAAGTTATACCATAGTAGAGGGAGCCATTATAGGTTTAAAGAGAAATCAGGCACTAGGGAAATGTCTGGAGATCTACAAGGATGATACCAACTAACAATCTAAGCAATAGTGGGGAGGCTACCTTAAATGGCCTTCCCTGATAATGAGATTGATGACTACCTTATATGCCATCCTATAGCCTTCATCCAGTAGCTGATAGAAGCAGAAGCAGACACCCACAGCTAAGCACTGAACTAAACTCCTGGAATCCAGTTGCAGAGAAGGAGTGATGAGCAAAGGGATCAAGACCAGGCTGGTTGAAACCCACAGAAACAGCTGACCTGAGCAAGGGGGAGCTCACGAAACCCAGACTGATAGCTGGGAAACCAGCATAGGACTGATCCAGACCCCCTGAACTTGGGTGTCATTGAGAAGGCCTAGGCAATCTATGCAGCCTCAGGTAATAGATCACCAGGGGACATGGTTCTACCTGCTTACAGGAGCAACTATGCTCTAAGGCAACTGCTCTGGAAAGTTTTCGCCTCCATTGATGTGGCTTCCTAGTACCCAGGAGATGGATACTCCACCTTCAGTTAACTTTCCCTAGCTGATACATTCTTGCACTTCTTATGACCTCCAAGCTGTGTACAATCAGAACAACTGCAATAGTATCTACACACCTGGCTGGGGTACAGAAAGTGGTGTCTGGCCAGAAATTCACAGGTGAGAGTCCATCAACCCTTCTCCCCTGTTCCCTCTGGGGTCAGCCATCAAGAGTCTAGCTAGTGATGGCGTCTTGTTCTCTTGCAAGCCGCATAGCTGATTGACTGGAGACAGTGGTATTTTTGTTTGGAGGACCGTATTCTCCTCCACCTGCTATCCTATCTTCAGACTTCTCCTCTGGGAACTCAGGGGACCAACCTTAGGAGGAACAAGTTTCAGTCTATCACCACCAGTATCACAGGTATCACAGGCTGGTTTGATACAACTTCTACTTTCAATCTCCTCTGCCCTGCTATTTCTATCCCATAGCTGTAAAAGTCGAATTTTTCACTTTAGTTGCAATAAACGTGCAGTTGACATCTTACAATGAGTTGGTTAGTATCCTCTTTCTTCCTGTTCCATAGGATTGCTGTGTGCCTATGCAGTGACCATCTTTGTTGTGTGAGGTCTGAAGCTACATGCTACTTGTCAGAGTATTGAAAGAGTCCTAGAGTCAGAAGGGCGGTAAGACCTGCATAGTGCTAGATTGTGTGACCTTGTGACCTGCTTGCCAGATGGACTTCCAGTTGATTTAATCTGGCATACAGGAAGTGACTCTGCTCCAGTGGCTAGAATAGGTACCAAAAATAACATTTCCTAGCTCTGTATTGAACAAGGCCTTTGTCTCTTAGGGTTGAGCTAGATAATTGTTCAAGTTTCCACTGGGTCTAAAATGATGTGACCTTATGGGTAATATAGTGAAGTAACTGGGAAAAAGCCAGGCATTTCCAAACAATACAATAATTATTCCTTTAAAGACTTTGTGTAAGATTAGTATTATTGTTGGCTTTCTGAATATTTATCCATAGCACTTGCCTGATTGGCATTTTTTCAGAGAGAGAATTACTTCAAATTTGTACTGACATCTTTATTTAGAGATAGGGAGGTATTTTGTATAAGCTATAAGAACTGACAAAGAATGTCACAATGTCTGTCCTGTTTTGTTAGTAGCTGCTGCTCTCTCATATGTGTCCCTGTGACTCCAATTGACCCTTAAATATACTGTTAAGCACATATTTTAAACATGACAAGACAATCAATAAATCTCATAAATATTGATGTCCCAGGGAGGAACTATATCTTCTGCTAGAGATCAGCATGTGGAGTGAAGCACCCACCCAGTCGTTCTTCAAAAGTCCTAGAGTGAAAGCCATTGTCACATTATTTTTGCTTTCTTACTATGTCATTACAGACTGTGTCAAGGATGCCTGTCAGCCACTTGTACCAACAATGTTTTCAAGCCATGACATCATTTTGACAGTAATTTCCATTTTTTCCATTATTCCATAAGAAGCCCCTCACATCTCCTGTTCTATGGCAACCATTTTACTGTCTGAGAACTCAGACATCAACTCTGTGTGTGTTGCTTCCAGGAAAAAAAATACTGAGAAAAAAAAAAAAGACAGGTGTGTTGTTAATTAATGTGCTAAAGACTAATCTTTGTATATGCTCGCATTATGGTAGAAGGTGATTGAACTGGTTCCCCCTTTAAGTTCCTGCTTCGTGACACCCCCATTTTTCAATCTCTTAATAGCACAAGCCCTATGGAAGGAAATCCTTGGCCTCACCAATGCATTCATCTGCAGGGAAAACATAAGTGTGAGTAATATAAAACAGTGGAAGCCAGTGATTTCTCAGTGCTCTTTAGACTGTCAGCCTCTGCACCCTATTCATTCACACTCACAGTAAGTGGTTACACCAAAATCTTTCATCTTCTTGATGTCCCCTTCCCCCTTCACTGCATATCTGCATCTGGCTGGGTCAGAATGGAAGGTATCACACACAATACACCCTTCATGCTACAAGGAACTCAAGGACGTATGAACCATGCCTGACCCTGGATATTTGGGATGTTACACCATTTCCGGGTCCTTGAGTGATCTGTGCCTAGGTGCACAAGATATAACAATTTGGGAGAGAAATGTAGTAAAAAGGAAATATGAATTCTTACCCTAAAACGATGGCTTATTGTGTAAGAAACAAGTAGAACAAACGTCACAGTTCCACAAGTTAGAACTGAGTTAGGATAGTTAAAGTATTTTTTTTTCTATGAGAAATTTAAAAAACGTTGAAACCTTAGTAACACACACCCATCACAGTCATGATGCATATGGATTCTGGAGCTAGTTTCTCTCAGTAAAAACTTAGTTCTGTATTTACAAGCACTGTGAACTAAAGACAGGTTACTTAACCTATCCTTTCTTCTGTGTCTCATATAGAAAATAGCATTAATTATAGTGTCTTACCTCATAAGGTGGTTAAGAATGCATTAGTATATAAGGTGTTTAAAATAGTAACTGACATAGGATACATGCTTATTCAGTAAATACTAAATATAATTAGAAATGATAATTTGTATCACTCTTTAGCTGTACTTTCTTTTTAGGGGTAATTATTGCAGCAAATCTCTAAGCTACAAAACTGCATTTAGCCAAACCTTCTCCTTGATGGCTGATGGCTTGTGACGCACATGACTGTTTGGCTAAGTTGGATCACAGTGCTCTGACTTGCTTTCTTTGCTGGGCTTCTGGTGAGACTAATCTAAGAAGAAGATAGCTTTTTTAAAGTACTGATTTACTTTGATTTTATGTACATTAGTGTTTTGCCTGCTTGTATGAAAGTACAATCCAGTTACCCGTGTAGGCCAAAAGCAGGAGCTAGATGTCCTGGCACTGGAATTACAAACAGTTGTGTGTACCATGAGGTGCTGGAAATTGAATCCTGGTCCTCTACAATAGCATCAAGATACTCTGAACCACCAAGTCATGTCCCTAACCTCAAGTAAGACATTCCTTCAGAATAGGAGGCAGATGAGTGTGAGGCAGTCATTTGTAGCATGGTTACCTCTTCTAGGTAGTAAGCTGTAGATTAGTCTATGTGCTTCTTGGGAAGTACTTGGCCACCACACTTGAAAATAACTAATCACTCATCTTAAGTCTTTTTCAGTCTGTCTTCTCCCCTCCCTTCCACTTGTCTGTCCTTCCTGCCCACACACTGAAGGCCTTGTTAACACATTCTACATAACATTATACAGCAATTCTTCACAATCCATCTGCCTCGATATTCTTTTTCTTCTACCTATGCTTCACTAATTAACTCTGACTGGCACATAAGCCTTTCTGGATTTTGGTAAAGAATTCTCCCCAGCAGAGTCAGGTTAAAATTCAAATCCCATCGTTGAGATATTTCATTCACAGTAGGATAAGAATTGTAAGATCCCTTTAAAGGATTTACATAAAGAGAGCTAATTCAGTGGTCACTTTGGCTATGACTTAACACACAGAGTATTTGTAGTTAATTGTTTGAATATTAGGACTCAGTGGCATAGATGGCAGTGAAGATGAGAAAAAATTGTGGAAACACTAAAACTTGTGAAGAAAGAATGGAATAACCATCAAATTATATTCAGAGTAGTCCAGAACGAAAGATACATGCTTGAAGAAGATAAGGCTGAGTAAAACAGAATGTAAACCAAGTGCAAGAAAAGGGAAATAAAGATAAAGGCAGTATCAAAAAAATGCGTTTAGGCAGCTGTGGACTCAGGTTGTATTTACATGTTGATTCATTTAAATGTATAAGTAACAAAATGGTTAAATATGAGAAAGACCTGAATTTAGAGGGAGAGGAAGGGACATGTGAGGGGAACAATGAATGAATTACATCAGACACAGCAAATTTTGGTAATTACCAACATCAAAATAGTATTTTTAATATACAAAAGATGTTCATCTTTAACTTATTCCCCAGTACATATTCCTCTGTGTGTTTATGTTACTTTAAATTACTTTTGTCTCTTATTACAGATATGATATCTATGGAATGTAGAATAATGCCTTAAGAGAATATAGGAAGACCATCAAGTTCACTTTTAGGACAATGAACACTTTCATGCTGTTTGAAATTATACATAGACTAATTGTCAAAAAATATTTACAACTAAATCTTACAAATCATCAATCACACAGATGCTGAGTCAGCTAATAAATTCAATATCCAAACTATGGTTCACATTATTGCAGGTTTGAACGGATTCTAGAAAACAAAAACAGTATTAATAACTACCTTTGCTGTGCATTTATAATTTTAATAAAGACTCTGACATTCATTATGCATTAATGATGACCTGAAAAGGGCATTAGAACGATGACTACCTAAGCATCAAGTCTTTGCTAAGAATTAACAAGATGCACAGGAAATAAACTAAACTGTCTACCAAGTCACAAGCAAGTGTAACAATAACCAAGTATGTAGACAGAGCAAATTACAGGCAGCTATAATTATATAGTAGTGATTCTGTGTTATTACAAATGCACACAGTATATACATGAATCGACATACATTGAGGGGTTTTCCTCTGAGAAGTTAAGCTATAAGGGATTTTCCTGTCATATGTCTCATGCACACTTCCCTCAAGGTACTATTTTCTGTGAATGATAATATTTTTGTTATTTTGAAGGTATACTATTGACTCAAATAAATACGACTCGAGACTCAAAATGACTTTTCATTCTCATGAAATTCATATTTGCCTTTAAATGATATAAATCAAGCATTTTTATAAATGTTTTTGCTTTAAAACTAATTTGAAAAGTGATATTGAATACATTTTAAACTTAAAACATTGAGATAAAAGTCAGTTTTCATTTAGATGTGTAAATTTTCTAGCTATTCTTTGACATACTCAAACTGTAAGAAAAAAAAAGATTTGAAAATAAAACTGAAAGAAGTAATCAAGGAGATTATCAGCAACAGAAGGAAGCAAAAGTATGGGGGCTCTGACAACAATCTACTAACAAGTCACATGATCTAGTGAATGAAGTCATTGTAGCGATTGTCTTACACAGGAGTTTTACAGGTCTCCTACAATGAAGGAATTAACCAATGTCTTCCTTATGTATAAAATCCTGGTCTGAATCAAGCTTGTCACCAGGCCCTTCAAGATAAGAGAATCACAACCTGCCCTTACCGCCAATGCATGGGAATTGGTAGAGAGGAGTCAGAAAGACAGTAAGATACTAGAAAGTCCAGGTCTCCCTGGGATGTGGATCTGTGAGTCTCTTTAAAGATCTGTTGCCATGAAGCTGCATCTTGGGGCTCACCCTTCCTGGAATGAAGGAGATAGTGGCAGGCATTTCACACAGTAAACTTTCTACTAATGTCTTCCTCATCACTCACATTTATATTTTAGCCATACTTTTCTTTATTCAAAAATTATTGGATATTGGTACATATTTACAGTCACTAGAATTTTTCCTTGGGAGAAAGATGACTATAAGATTAATTAAGTATTAATTGATTTGTTTGTGGTATGAAGAGTCATTCAATTCATTTGAAGAATACAAAAAATGGAAAACACTACCTTTAATTATAATAGTGGATAACATGTTTCAGTTACTACAAGACTGTATACACGATTGCACCATTTCCAGATTCTTCTTTTCTCTCTCTCTTAGTGTCAGAATACCTCTGCTTTAGGTCAACCAAAGCCTGATACAAATTACTGAAACTGAATGGCAGTTTATTTCAAAACATTTCAAAATTATATTATTTTTGTAGAGGATGGAACATAGAGTGTCTGAGGTAAAGATTCTTAAAGGTATGAACAAGAAAGAACTGTGCTTATGTAGTCACTCAGCAACTGTTAGTTGATTCTAAGCATATGGCAGGCACTTTCTTGAACAGTCAAGAGACATAGGTGGGAAAGAAAGTTGGGACATGTCCTCCTGAAACTGGGCTCTGGTAGAATAGGTACAAGAATATTTTTGTGATATTTTGGCTCTTTAGTGTCCCCTTAAGACCCATATGTTAAAGACATGCATTATGTCTTGTTTTTTATTGAGATGAGAGGAGGCAGAACCTGTAAAAGGTGGTGCCTGATGGGAAATATGTTCCATGGCATGTCTGTGGAAGCCAGAGAAAAACTTTTGGGACTTGGTTATCTCCTCCCTTTGTTGGGTCCAACACCAAATTCAGATTGTCAGGTTTGTACAGAAGACACCTGGGTCTTCTGAGCATTTTTACGCCCCTTTGCTCTCCCTCTAACTTCCTAGACATGAGATGAGTTGCTTTGCTCTGACACATATTTCAGCCACAATGTGCTGCTTTAGATTGAAGACAATGGTGTTGATGGACAAATTTGTGAATCGATTATCTCAGAAAGCATTGGAGTGGTGAAAAGTGAGCAAACACAGTGTTCAATATGAAGACAATTATTTTAAGGATGGTGTTTATAAAAGAAGGATGACTATATTAGAGCAAACAGGTCAAGTGATAAGGCTATGAAAGAGAATGTAGTTAGAGTGACTTTGAGGTAAGGAGTTTGGAAAGACATCAGGACACCTCAATCCATCTTTGTCTCCAGATAAATATCACACTGTCATAATCTATCAGACATACCCATTCTAGATCTTTACAGTCTATTGTGGACTTGAAACTTCCAAGGTAAGTCTTGCAAAGAGAATAATATTTAATTTTTATTAGTTCCAACATTTAGCAAGGACATTCACCTTTATCCACCCCTCAAAACAATGGGGCCCCCCATGTGTATTCCTCAAGCAACTGCACATAGACGGTAAGAACCATATTACAGGCAAGGAAATTTGTCCTCTATGTATTATGTACCTCAGTTCTGGTCATTGGTGTCTGTGTTACTCATGGAAGGGCAGATCATATAGCAGCTTTGGTGGTTCCATCACTCTGCACTGCTGAAGTGTCCTTGCCCTGTGCTTGAACAGATGTCCTGGAAACTTAAAGGTCTCCCAGTTACATTCTTTCTCTAGTTTAGGAACTATACATTGAAGATCATGCCTTTTTATAAAAAAATAGCACATGTGGGGGGAAATTAGGAAGTCCCTTAGCATGCCCAGAACACATGATAGGAAACAATCTAAAAATACATTTGCACTTTAGACTCATCCTAAGCATAATGACAACCTACCCTTTCTTTTAAAGCAGCCAGTGTTAAGAAAGGAAGAGAATTATCTTCCCAGAGTTATCACATTACCAAACGTCCAATTTATAAGGGAAACTCCGGTGCTATATGTTCTGCGTTGCTTTCTATTGCTGTGATAAACGCCCTGCCCAAAAGAACATGGGGAGGAGAGTGTTCATTTGGCTTACATTTCCTGAAGTCTATCATTGGGTAAGTCAGGACAGGACTGCAATCAGGAGTGAAGGTAGAGGTAACAGGCAGCTGCTCACTGCTTGCTTCACACAGTCTGCAGAGCTTGCTCTCTTATGTACTCCAGGACCTCCTTCTTTGAGATGGGAAGAACCACAGTGGGCTGGATTTTTGTATATCCATCAGCCACCCAAAAGTGACCCACAGATATACACATAGGGGCTTTCCTATATCCATAAGAAACCCCAAAGTGACATGCAGACATACATATAGGGACTTTCCTATATTCATAAGCCATCTATAAATGTCCCACAGATACACCCAGAGGCTGATCTGATTGAGGCAATCTGGACATAAGTGAGATTTCATCACACAAAGTTGGGCTATGTCAAGTTCATAATGGAAGCATGCTATGAAAGAATACTTTAGTCCTTCACTTAGTAAACAAACAGATAAATGAAAATGGCAAGCCAGAAAAGCAAGGTCTAGTGAGGGGAGAAAATTCTCCAAGAGAAAATGTCCAGAACTGTTTTGATTACCAATTTATGAAATAGATATTTAAAATATAACCTGAAATATCCTGAGTAAAAGCTTATAGAAAAATATTGAGACAGAAAATATCATCCATGAAAAACACTTGCACCACCCATAAAGAAATATAAATCAAAAGGTGGAAAAAAAAGAAAATAAATTTAATTCTGGACTGAAAGTTAAATAGTCTCAGCTAGGCAGTGGTGACACAAACCTTTAATCCCAGCACTTGTGAGTTCAAGGCCAGCGTGGTCTGCAGAGTCAATTCCAGGATAGCCAGGACTGTTTCACAGAGAAACACTGTCTCAAAAAACCCAAATAAATAAATAGCCTCAAGAATTGACAAATGGGAATATTCAAAAGCTTCTGCATAGCAAAGCACTGATGTGGGAGAGCGAACAGCCCACACACTGGGTGGAACTGTGCCAGCTACAGCATGAAAGGAAGGAAAGCCACGCTGAGGATGTGAGGGGAAGTCAACCACCTAGTAAGTAACATGAAAGTGGAGACGAGGGGAAGAAGGCAAGGGAGGGAGGGTGGGGAGGGACTTGACAAACAAATCAAACTTTGCTTGCTAATATGCCTAGTAGTTTGCATACTAATTAAAAATAGTAGAAATAAAAGTATTATAATCGCAAGGAAAAAATCCATCACGAGGATTAAAAGATGGTTTTGAATAACCAGAGGAGTGGGAATCAGCACATTGTCGATAAGATAGTGGAAACCAACGAGTCTGAAGAACAGAAAGAAAAACTATTTGAATATAAGATGACTCCCAGGGAACTGTGGGACCTCTGGAAAACCATCGCAAACATTTTGGGTAAGAGAAGAAAAAAAAAAAACGTATAGAAAGAGTATTATTGTTTTGAAGAGACTTAAAACTTTCCAAATTTGAATACTTTAATATAAATGTTGCAAAATTCAGCAAACTTCAATGGGATGAATTACAAGAGACCTACACCATAGCACATTATAATTATGTTGTTAAAAGCTTTTTGAAACAAGCAAGAAGTGACTTATCACAAACAAGGAATCTTTGATCAGACTGCCAAAAAATTTCTCATCAGAAATTTTGGAGACAAGAAGTCAGTGGACTAAAAACTGAAAACAAAATCAAAAACAAACTCATGTCAGTGTTTGAAGAATCCTATATTTAGCAAAACTATACTTTAAAAGAAGAAAAAAAAATGTTAAGATATGCCCAGGCAAACAAAAGCAGAAGAACTTTGCTAAAAGTTCTGCCATGCATAAAATCCTAAAGGGATTCCGTCAGATGAAAAAGTACGCTCTACAGTAAAGAAACTAATGTTTCAGAAAATGCAAGCACATAGTCAATTATAAACACTGATATTATAATAATGATTCCACCTTTGTGGTATCTATGAAATCTAATAGATTAATATGTTAAAATAATAGCTTATTTTTGTAAAATACTTAATATATGTAAATGCAATTTTATGAGAGCTGCCATGAAAAGCGGCTGGAATATCACTGCTAAAAAGGCCGAATTTTTGTGTTATAGATGATACACTTGTATAAATTCAAATGAGAGTGACATAAAGTTAGGATGTTAAATTTAAGTTCCATGATATCCACAAAGAATATAAATAAGAAATAGATAAAAGGAAATGATAAATTGTTTCATTTAAAAATTAATTACAAAGAATGTAATGTAAGAGGTTAAGGATAAGCAGCTTTACAACATGGAAAACAATTAGAAAACAAATTATTTCAAATACAAATGGATTAAAGTCTTCTATTAAAAGGCAGAAATAGCAGGGTGGATTTAAAAATTTAATCTAGCTATGCTTTTTCTATACTGATTGACTTTGGAAGAGGCTAGTTCATTGAACATGAAAGCATAGGAGGGATATTCCATGCATGAGATCACACATGGAAATAATACTGTCAATTCAAATGCTTAAACAACAAGGTAAGAGATGCTTGGCATTGTAAATTATATCCTAGAACACTAGGAGCATAGAACAATTAATAGCATTCAAGCATATAACGCAAAATTGACCTAATTGGAAGCAGAAATATGGTCCTACAATCGAAATTGGTAGTTTCGAAACTTTCAAAATGGATAAAACAACCAGAAAGCAGATAAGCACTTTACAGTGAAGTGTCTTATTTAATGGCCATGGAATACATGCTTGTTTCATGTCTTACCAGTAAAGATCATGAGTTGGGCAACAAATTGAGTCTCAATAAAATTTTAAATATAGAGCTATAATATAACTTATCTGATCACGTTGGGATGGAGTGAAAAAAGTAGCATTAGGAAAGTGAGAAAAATTCATGAGTTTGTGGACATGAAATAGCAATCTTTTAATTTCTTTTAGATTTGTCTTTTAAAGAAAAAGTTTTGCTATTAATCCCAGGATGATCTCAAACTTATTACATGACTCAGGCTGTCTTGAAAATTTTGATTTTCTTGCACATTCTCCTCTGTACTGGATTACAGGCATCTGTCTCCAAGCCAATAAAAGAACAACAGGCTCTCACACCGCCTTGGATCAAAATGGAAATTTTAAGACAAAGCAGGAGAGACTGAGAGATGAATAAAAATTTATATCTCAAGTACAAAAATTTATTAGGCAGTAGAAGCAGTGCTAAAGGGGATATTTCTATTTGTAAACATGGTAACACAAGAGAGACTTCAACTTCATAACTTTGCAAATTAATTTCCTGGTAGGAGAAAAACAAACTAAACTGTGAATTAAAAAAGGGTGGAAAAAACAAAGATTGCAACAAAGATGAATGGAATTGGAGACAGAAAACTAATAGGGGAAAGAAAGAACTACAGCAAAAGACAGTTCTTAGAGAAGCTCTACAGAATCAATAGAATTTGGAATAAATGAAATTTTTAAAAGAAAAAGGCTCAAATTGCCAAAATAGAAAGAAAAATGAAGATGTTGCTACCAAATTCAAAGAAATAAATGCTTATGAGAGTGTGCATGAAACAGCTGTATGACAAAATGATTGGATGACTTAGATAAAACTGGCAAAACCTGCTGACACTAACTCACAAAGAAATAGAAAAATCTTAAATGACTTATATGTCTTATATAAGAAAATTGAATCAGGGCCACCAAGATGGTTCAGCTGATAAAGTTGCTTTATTGTTGAAAACTGAAGAACTGAGTTTGATCCTTGGATCACGTATACAGATGGACGTAGTGAGCCAACCCCACTATGTCCTGCTTTGACATCCATAAGCACCATACATCATGTATTTGTGAACACACACAATAAAAGTAAATATAATTTCTTAAAAAGAAGATTGAATCACTAATAGAAAATATGTTTCAAATTTCTTGATTTGATGGCTTTACCTGTATTACACATCAAAGGAACTAAGACCAGCCCTCCCCAGACTTCTAAAAAACTAAGGCTAACATTTTTATTGGAAGAGGAAGTTTGATGTATGTAGTCTTTCAGTGTCTGCTGGGTCATATACATTATCCATCTGTGATCTGCTGAAATACATGAAAAGACCTTTCCTGCAGACCAAAACCTGCAGGATTTCCACAACACTGGGAAACAGCAGGCTAACCAAGAGGAGTTCCAGTGAAGGCCCGGCATTGATAGTAAACCAGAAACCAGAAGCCTCGAACCAGCCCAATGACTATGCAATGAACATTTGCAAGATCCATGACTAAAAGAGTTCACTGCCTGACCCCCTGTATCACACCACAGCTTCCATGAACAGATCATTTTTTCTACTCTTTTTTTTCCTCTTTTCTCTTAAATGTATTTTATTTTGGCAGGGGGAGCTTCCAAGGGCAAAGCGTAGTTACACAGGAATGGGAAAGTGAATGAGATGGGGATGCATGGTATGAAAGCCAAAAAGAATAAATAAAAAGTAAATAAAATAAAAATAAGCCCATTTAAAACCAAAATAAACTTTTTAAAAAAAATGGAAAGAAAAAAGCACCCAAACTGAATGGGGGAAGTAAAATTGTGTCCCTTTGTAGATGATGTTAATCTGCTGTAGACAGCACTAAAAGTCTTACCCAAAGCAAAAACTCCTAGAACTAATATGGAAAGGAGCAAGATAAAATATTACACACCTGTATCTGTGAAATTTCCATGTAGAGTCAGAAAAAAATAGGAAAATAGTTCAATTTCTAGTATCAATGAGAAGAGCATATTAGGAAATAAAGTTAGCCAAACAAAGAAAAAGACTTGGACAATTAACAATATACAGATTATTTATGAAGAAAAATGAAGGTATCACAAGCAAAATGAAATCCTATATTCATGAAAGTAAATACTTAATATGATAAGTGTGGTTTGCAGGGTGAGTGAATTAACCTAATGAGTCAACAAAAATAGCATAATTGCTATCAAAATCTTGATGGTGTTTTACATAGAGATAGAGAGAAGAATGGTACAACTCATAATCTTAAGAGTCTACAAGATACAAGCAAACATCATGCAAAGTTGTAGTAACAAAGCATGGTAGAACTGTTATGAAGGCTGCTAGGTAGACTGATGAAATAGAAAACAGTGAAGAAATTAACCTTTGTATCCACGGTCAAACCATTTTCAACAAGGATGCCACTACCATTCAATGGAGAACAGAAAGTCTTATCAACAAATTGCCCTGAGGAAATCCAATATGTACATGTTTCAAAAAGATATATGACATTTCTGTATAGAAAATCAGATTCAAATGTATCCAAGGTTTACATGTAATTCCTAGAACTATAAAAGTCTTAAAAGAAATCATAGGGCAAAGGTTCTATAACACTGGGTTTGACAACTATTCCTTAAGTATGGAACTAATTGATCAGTAAATAAGAAGAGAAATAAACAAATTGGATTTTGGAAAAGTCAAGAACTTGATTTTGTGTTTAAAAGCCCAAATACTACCAACAGAGTAAAGAGATAACCCAGAGGAGAGGAAAATGTCAGTCAAAATTATATTTGAAACAAACATTAATATCTAAAAGTATATAATTTCTAAATCTCAAAATACAGCACCACATTTCAAAAACAGGCAAAAGATTTCAATAAACATTTAATAACTATAGATGAGTAACCAATAAGACCACAGAACAAAACAAGATGAAGTTAGACAAGACGGAGGCCTGCTGTCTTCTGAAGAGGAAATGGAGGATATCGTATTTGGGGAGAAGAGAGCTGTGGGCGGGGCTGGGAGGAGTGGAGGGAGGGGAAACTGTGGTCAGGACATATTGTATGAGAGAAGAATCTATCTTCAATTAAAATTTAAAAAGGAAAAAATCTTAATAGAAGTTCAATATTACAAATAATTAAAGACCTTCAAATCAAAACTATAGTGAGATGCAATCATATCCGTTAGGGAGGCTACTAGCAAAAATAACAAATGTTGATGAAGATGTGAAAAATTGGAACCCTTGTACATTGTGGCTTCGAATATGAAATGGAGAATCTTTAGTAGAAAATGATAGTTCCTCCAAGCAATTTTCAATAGAGGAATCTAAAATGGTTGAAAGACACATGAGAAAGTGTTCAACATCCTTAGTTATCAGGGAAATGCAAATCAAAACAACTCTGAGATACCATCTTACTCCTGTGAGAATGGCTAAAATCAAAAATACCAATGACAGTTTATGCTGGAGAGGATGCAGAGAAAGAGGAACACTCCTCCACTGCTGTTGGGAGTGCCAACTTGTACAGCCACTGTTGAAATCAGTATGACAACTCCTCAAGAAAATGGGAATGAGTCTACCACAAGATCCAGCAATTCCACTCCTAGGCATATATCCAAAATAAGCACATTCATATAACAAGGACATCTGTTCAACCATGTTCATAGCAGCATTATTTGTAATAGCCAGAAAGTGGAAGCAGCCTAGATGCCCCTCAACCGAAGAATGGATAGAGAAAATATAACATTTACACAATGGAGTACTACTCAGCAGAAAAGAAAAAAACAATGGAATCTTGAAATTTGCAGGAAAATGGATGGAACTCGAAGAAACCATTCTGAGCAAGGTAACCCAATCACAAAAAGACAAACATGATATGTACTCACTCATATGTGGACCTGCTTTATGATACATAGTAGTGACCATGCTTTATCAGAGCTGTTTTTAATGATGTTGCTCAGAATGGTTTCCTCCCAGATGATGACTGAGAAGCTAATTTAAAAAAAAAAAACGGTGCCAAGTACCACAAGAGTAACAGAACTGTGCTGTTTTCTGGGACTTTGTTTTTTACTTTGTTGTATTTGTTGTTTGTTTGTTTTGTTTTGTTTTTTGTTTTTTGTTTATTTTAAAGGGAGTGTGCTGGATGTCTCTAAAATTTTGTTCAAATGACTGCAGATCCTGGAAAAGCTGTTGCTACTATTGATGCATAACATATTGCCATTATTGCTCTCTCTCTCTCTCTCTCTCTCTCTATATATATATATATATATATATATATATATATATATATATATATATAATTGAAACTCAAATATGTGATGAATCCAAGGTGTTTCAGTGAGTGCTCACCTGTGCATGCAAATTTGATTTCATCTTTAGTAAGTAGTAAAGTTATATGCCTGCCAAAAAAAAATAAGTGACACACTGGAAGACAAATGCCACACAATTTCAATTGTATGTGTAACCTAAAAATGATGAACTTATGGGAACAGAGAGCAGAATTGTGGCTCTTAGGCTTCAATGTGGGTCTTTTAACAATGGGGAAACAATTGGTTTAAGGATATAAAACTGCAGTTGGACAAGAGGCATGGACTCTGTGAAGTCTTTAGGTCTACTGAGAGCATGATAAATATGGTTGATAACAATATGCTATGTTTTAAAGGTTGTGAGATAGTATACTTTAAGTGTTCTCAAAACAAAAATGATGAATATGTGTGATATAAGATGTTAATTGGTTTAATTCAGCCATGCCATTGTGAATATACTGTATTCTATATCATAATTGTGCATGACTTTACTTATGAGCTAAATAAATGAGTGGAAATAAAAGATATAATGCCCCAACACTCAAGCAATTTCAGAAATGTCACCTCTTCATTTCACATGAGCTAAGATACCTCTAGCAAAGGTTATCAAACATTAACAAAAACAACATACTTTTAATATAAGTTTCACATGAAGAGGGCCTTTAGTCTGAAGACTGACAAGTACAAGAAAAAGTGAATTTTTTTAAGGTTTTATGAGGAATATATTGTTATCTAGACATAGGTTTGATAAAGTACATGTATGATCCAGTTGCAATGATCTGGAATGAAACATTTAAGGGCTGTTTGTTCATACCTTTTTCTGTTTCTGTTTTTATTCCTTCCTCCTGGGTGTAGGAAGGAACCCTCCAAAATGATAGCCATGAGATATACATTAGAGGAAGGTCAAAGAATTATTTTATCTGCTTCAAGACAGAATGATGGGAACCAATATGTGACTTTCTGCAACTGCTCAGCAAACATATTTGAGTGTAGTGTTCTGAATTTTGTTAGTATATAGTCACAAAAAAATTGAAAGCAAAGTTTCCTAGTGATATTTTTATCCCAATTGACAGCAACATTATTTACAACAGCAAGCACCACAACCTACTGAATCTACTAACAAAACAAAGTTTAAGCTATATGAAGTATGTACCCAGAGTGCAATATTTTCAGCCTTAAAAAGAAAGGAAATTTCAATACAGGCCATGTATATAAAATTGAGCATATAATATTGATATATCATCACTCAAAGGCAAATATTGTTGGCTTTCATTTAAATACGTAATCTCTACAGCAGTGGTTCTCAACCAATGAATTGTAACTTCTTTGTGGGTGGCATATGCCAAATATCCCGCACATCAGATAATATTTACATTCCAATTCATACCAGTAGCAAAATTACAGTTATGAAGTGATGGGGGAAAATCCTTCTGTATATATGTTTCTCTCATTGGTTGATGAATAAAACACTGTCTGGCCAAAGAGGTAGGGAGATAGGCTGGACTAAGACAAGGAGAATTCTGGGAAAGGTAGGCAAACAGGGCACACTAGAAGAATCGTCATGTAGAGCCCAGGGAGAGAGAACAGACTAGATTTTCTCTTGTAAGTCAAGACTATGTGGAAATACATAGATTAATAGAAATGGGTTAATAATTAAGACAGAGCTAGTCAATAAGTAGCCCAAGCAACCAGCCAACAGATTTATAACTAACATAGCATCTGTGTGTTTATCTGAGACTCAAGGGAGGCAGGAAAGAACCTCCACAACAATGAAGTATCAAAGAAATAATTTTATGGTTGGAGATCACTGCAACATGCAGCATTAGGATGACTGAGAACCACTGCTCTAAAGAGTGGAACGGTGGTTGTTGGGTCAGAGGGAGGGCAGGTGATGGGGAAATCATTCATTGATGATTAGGTACCAAGTTTCACTTTTGCCGGTTGAAAATATTTCAGGAGATAGGTGTTATTGGTTGTTGCTCAGCAATGTGAATGTCCTTAAAGCCACTTTTTCAAATAATTAAGATAGTAAGTTTTAAAAGTCTTCCTGGAGGAAAAGCAGATCAATTGCTTTTCCAATACCACATGGTCATTCCCAAAAGCACAATATATATGTGTGTATTGTATATATATATATATATATATATATATATATAGTGTGTGTGTGTGTGTGTGTGTGTGTGTGTGTGTGTGTGTGTAGCATTATACAGATTGAAAAGGTTGTATTGAAGTGTTTAGGAATATATACATATTTATACACGTGTAACAAAAATTAGAGAAAAGAACAGGCTATGGGTTTGAAAGAGAGCAAGCAGAGGCATGTGGCAGGAAGATGAAGGGAGAATGTTGTTATAATCTTAAAACATAAAAGAAATACTCTTTAAAAATATAAAAAATGGAACAGTCTCTTAAGATTTTATATTGTTCCTTCTTAATATTTGTTCAAATACCTATCCTGAAGACAAAGAAGTGAGGAGCCAGAAATGAAGAAAAGGCCCGTATTGAGTCTGGGATGGGAGCGGGTGAGTGAGGTGGGGGATCCTTTTCACACAGCAGCTTTCTATGCAATCAGCAAATAGAAACATGGTTACAGAGGAGATGTGAGTGACTAGATGTACAGAACATCATTAAACTTAATTATCAGAGGCAAAAGAAACCCCCTTAGGTCATCAAGAAAATAATCAAATGTAGCAAAAAGAAAACACTTTTGAACCAAATATGTACTCATTCAGAAAGGCTCATTTTGCCACTTGAGTGCAAAGAATTTACCATGCAAATACACATACTTGATTTCCTCTGCAAATAGTAAATACCAAATGCCACAAAGGCCAACTACAGATACTATGTTTCTTAGATATTCTTTGAACATTGTTAATTAAGAAGTTAAGGCAGATAATGAACCTCAATTTTCTGTTTCTTCATGCAATTGAAGGTGATAACACCAGGGCCATTTGAAGTATTGAACAGAACTTGGAGTTTATTATTCCCCAAGCATGCAAAGGTAAAATTCCATTTTAAGTATTGATTGACACAGCTCAGTTCGGATTGCTGCCTCTGAATTATCACTGCTTCCATAGTCAGGAACACAAGTTATCCAAATCAACTACACAGGGCAGGGAAATCTCCCTCTTGCAAGGACTCAGGCAGGGTTGCTGCCAATGCAGACCAATCAAGTTCTAATGGGCTCTAATTAGCACTCCACAAGCTGTTAAATTCTTTACCTGCAGCTGAACTGGCAGTTTAAAAGGTGTGAAATTTTTTCTTCCCTTTGAAAACATCACAGAGTTAATTTTTTTCCTAATCTCTTTCTTATATCTTAAAGTCTTTAGAAAGAACAAAAGTATAAGGAGAAAAGGTGGTTGAAATGTGAAAGGTTGTTATTATATATATTTTTTAATCTTTTAGGATCATAGGATACCTGTTTTGGCTACCATCCCTCAATTTTCAGGTCTATAAAATGGGATGCAAACAAAAATACCTACCTTGTAGAGGCATCATCGAGAATAATTATTTAGTGTTTATTATACTCTTTGAAGATGCAGAAAATGACTTGTGTGCTAAGTTATAATCACCAACCTAAGCCCAGGCAGAAATAGTAAAAAAAAAAAAAAAAAAAAAAAAATTAAAGCTAGCTTTGCATGAGGAGAAACTGTATTTTTGATACATTTAGTTGTATTTCTAACATTCGCAAAAGAAAAAAATTCACACAATTGAGATAAGAAAAATTAGGGAAAAACCTTGTCACACTTTCCTCTCTCTTCTCTGCTGCTTTGAAGTGGGGGAGGGGCATCCAGCTCTTCAGCGTGCAATAGAAATGTCTTTCTCATAGTATATCCATTGTTCTACATCCTTCAACATGGAGAAATAAATTTAGTACATGCAGGTGTGGGTATAATTGTGTGTGAAAAAGTATTTACAAAGGAGAGAGAAATGATCCACTAAACACATTTGTGTTTGATGTCTCTTTTCAGCCCCTCTTTATGTTATGCAATTGCAATTACAGTCCTAGAAAATTTGAATCATATTTGTGTGTTTCCTTGGTGTTAGTTATTTCAACTAGGCAACACTGTCACATTAACAGTGTCATCAATAAACCTACAGATCTCTGTTGAATGTTGTTCTTTAACTGGTCCTATTTGTAACTAAATAAGTGAAGTACCATCCCAACTTTTGGACTTCAAATTTAGTAAAGAGTTCATATGAATACAAGAAAAGCTTGTCCAAGTTTTCTCCCTGGAAAGCATACATATTCTTAGAGGAAACTTGTGTTGCCCAGAACAGAAAAGTTTTGCAATCTCTATTCATAATGTATATTCTGTGGATATGATTTTCCATGAAATACTATGAGGCTTTTTTTTATAAAGCTTCCATGAAAAAGAAATGATGTAATTAAAAACGAGGGATTAAAAACCCATTATATATAAGATGATAGACCTACTAAGACTTGAAAGTGACAGGTTAGTCTACTGGGTAGGGTTGTGCTCATGTCATTGCTATGCTACCAGGCTCATCTGTATGGGCCCCTGTGGGTCAATAACACTCGCATCCATAGTCTGTTTTTCCATACTTGGACTTCCCACATAACTTCACATGTTATTGGTTACCTTCAACTGAATGCCTTTCAGGGACCTAGAAAACATCTGTCTGAATCTGAGTACACAAGTCTCCTCCCCTGGTCCTGATATGATCTGGTTAATGACTCTGCTTTCACCTGTAACATTATCCTAGACATCATGTTCTACCTACTGATGTCTACAGCTTAATCCATTGTTGTTCCTAAATGCTGCTCAAGTCCATTCATGTTTCTTTAGGCACTCACTTTAGTTTATGTCACTGACATTTTTTATTTAGATGAGGGAATTTCATCTGGTGTCAAGATAAATCATGAAATATTTTCTTAAAGATTCTTGTTGCTTTAAGTTATGCATGTGTGCATTCATCTATGTGTGGGTGTGTTCATGTGAATATAGTTGCTCACAGCAGCCAGAAGAGAGCTTTGGGAGCTGGAATCACAGTGGACAGTTGACAACCTTCCAATGTGTGTGCTGTGAACTAAACACAGTCCCCCCGCAAGATCAGTATGTTCTCTAAACCACCAAGACTTATCGTCAGCCCCATGACTCACTTTCTACCTTCCAGCATGACTTAAGTCATATGGCTTAAACTGAATAGATATGGATGATGAACTAAACCAAACCAAGCAAAACAAAAAAAACCAACCAAACAAAAGAAAACAGTGGTGCCATTGTTGATTTGAGAAAATAGTAAAAGTTTGCAGCTTTTTGCTACTTATAGCAAGGGTAAGAGTCCAGGAGACTATAATGTTGGCCTAGTTTAAGCTATCTGCCCAACCAACTCTTGGCCAAGTTTATGAGCAACACTGTGTGCAGGTGGTTGCATGCTGAGTGTGGACAAACTATGAGGTACACACATTACTACATGACTCCCATAATTTCCACTAGTGCCTCCCTCCATCCCATTCTGCATAAAGCCTATGTGAGATGCTTAGGGCATAATATAAACAGGATATCTCATGATGTCCCATGAGAGACCTTGGCAAACAATGTGTGTTTATCTTGAGAAAACAAAAATCAAATCCTCAGAGCTTTACAAACTGGCCTCTTTGTGTTCTATAGCCTCACATTTAGTTCCATCATTTTTATTCTTTGTAAACCCTTTGTCATGGACCTTCTATTAAAGTTGCTTGGCACCACTCTGTGTTCATTGTTTGAATTTTTCAAAGTATTGTCTTCACAGAAAACTCCTCTTTTTGTGGATATGTTCTTGATTGCTTTTCCTAGGATAACCTACACTGAAACACTTTTATGTTTTCATATTATTGTCTTAACTGCGTGAGTTGAATACCACCCTCCTCAAAATGCAATATTCTCCAAACCTTAGAATGTGAGCCCCTTGGGAGACAGGGTGACTACAATTGTGGTTAATACCAAATTACTTTTTTATGTTGACTTTTTAATTTATTTTTATTTTACATTTTTTATTCATTTTACATACCAACCACATTTCCCCTCCCTTCCCTCCTACCTCCTCCCCAACCAACTCCCATCATCTCCTTAGAAAGAGTAAGTCCTCCCATGGGGAGTCAACAAAGCCTGGCTCCCTAAGTTGAGAAAGGACCAAGCCCCTCCCCCTGCATTAAGGTTAAGCAAGGCATCCCACCAGAGTGAGTGGGCTCCAAAATGCCATCTCATCTAGAATTAATGCATCCAATGAGTGTGGTGGCTGTGAGTTCATTAGGAACAAATGATGGAGGCAAAGGGTAGAGTGGCAGATACTGCATTTCCACTGTAACAAACTGAGGAAGGCCTGGAATTGTGGATTTGGGGAGAAGGGAGAATCTGGTCCTGGAGTTTGCAAAGAAATCATGGCCTTCACCATACCTTGGTTTCAGTTTTCTAATCTCCAGAATTGTGTGAGGAAAAAAATAACCAGTTAATTCTGTTGTTTTGAAATCACTAAGCTCAATTATCTTGCTGTGGCAGCCTTGACCTTGGCAATATAATTCTCTTTGTATAGACATTTTTCTATCACAGCATCGAGAATAATACATGTCACCTGACAGACTTGCAGGAAATACTTACAGAATGAGTGAATGAAGACAGATCTGCCCTATCTCTGCTTTAGCACCCTAAACCTTGGCTCCAGCCAATGCTTCACCCTTTCCACAGTGAATGTCATAATTTCTATACCTTAGGAATCCATCAGCATAGTTGACGTCTATTAAAACCCACTATTAAGGGAGTTGGAGAGGTGGCGTGGCTGTTAAGATCACTTGTTGCTCTTCCAGATCACTTGGGTCAGATTCCCAGAATGCACACAGTAACTCACAATCATCCATAATTCCAGTGTCAGGAGATCAGAATGACACTTTCTTACGACCTCTTTAGCCACCAGGCATGTACGTGGTGCATGAATGTATAATCAGGCATAACAGTCATATACATAATATTTTCAAAAATTGCACTGTGAAGGTGTAGCTCTAGATTCCTTAAATAATATACTGAAATACATGTAAATGGAAACATATTCTATAAAGTAACTCTTATAGAAAAAAATTAAGATATTACACATAGTACAAATGGCAGGCATATTGTTTTAGCCAAAGAAGATAATCTTGAGTGTTTGAAATTGGGTTACTTTTCTCAAATTCTGTAGATTACAAAAAAGCCTGTGTAACCCTTGTCCTTTACATTTTGGCATTTTAGTTAATGACTTTCAGAAATCAGTTACTTTTCTCAAAATCTATAGATTATACAAACCTACATACTTTGGTCTTCACTTAGACCTCTGAGTGAGTGATTTTATGATGTCAGCAAGCAGATATCAACTATCTCAAATTCCAGAACACTGCCATTTGGATAATAGAAAAAGAATGTGGTTAAATAAAATACTCAAAAGTGAAAGCAGTCACTTGTCCATAAAGGTAAATAGCCGATATTAGATGCTTCCTTAGAGCCAAAGAGAATCTTTCAAATGCTACTTTGCATATGTGCTCACATGCAAACTAAGGTAGCAAAGACTTAGGATGCCTATTTCCTTACCCCTTAGGTCAGGTAAGTCCTCGCGCACACACACACACCACACATTATAATACGTTATTTCATCCTGTGCAAACAGCTAAAATCCAAGAGAGTTGAACTTCCAGGTTATTAACAGCTCTTCTTCTTAGCTCTGTCATTTTCCAATCTCACAGATGGAATAACAAAACACTAATACCATTAGCACTCAGCTTGATGAGCTAGAGTCAATCTGTTTTAATGTCCCAACTTTGAATATTTTGTAGGTAATACATTTCAAGATTGCTTTCATCACTGAGTTTATTTTGAACCACTGTTACTTGACCTAACAATTACATAACTTATCATTTATTACTATACACAAGAAAAGGCTACCATTTTAGGTGTAAATGTTTAAAACTGAAATCTATAATAGAGAGACAATAAGCTTTTGCTAGTGCAGGTAGTGGTGCTTTACAAATTTTATAAAATGAAACATTTATACATAAAATCATCAAATGGAATTTCTGTACTATACCAAAATGCAAATATGATTTTGAAAGTAAAGTATATTTTAATGTAAATAAAATATTCATATTTTATCATAATTTGCAAATGCATTAGCTATTATTTATTCACTGTTAAAAGCATTTTATTTTAAGAAACTTTAAAATGTACTGCTGATAAGAATAACTGAAAAAGTTGGCAAATTGTTTCAAGTCATATTTTGTCAGACCCCTGCAAGTCTCGTTTGCTTTCTAAGCTTATGTAAACAGCAATACTAAATGCATAGCATAGCCTTAAACACCATTCTTTTGTTGTTGTTGTTAAATAATTTTTTATTAGTTCAAATTAGGAACAAGATTGCTTCACATGTCAATCCCTTCTCCCTCTCTCTCTCCCTCCCCTCTCCCCCAACACCCCCCCAACCCCTACTTGATCTACTCCCCATGGAGGATAGGGCCCTCCACAGGGCCTCCCCAAATTCCACAACATCATCCTGGGCTGGGCCTAGGCCCTCCTCCATGTGTCCAGGCCAAGAGAGCATCCCTTCACGTGGGATGGGCTCTCAAAGTCCCTTCCTACACCAGGGAAAAATACTGATCCACTACTAGGGGCCCCATTGAGTGAGGAGGCCTCCTCATTGACATCCATGTTCAGGGGTCTGGATCAGTCCCATGATGGCCTCCCAGACAGCAGTCTGGGGCCCATGTGATCCTCTTTGTTCAGGCTAGCTGCTTAAACACCATTCTTAGAACTGGGATTTTGATTCCTGTCCAAGTAAATATTAGTCAGAGTTTGTATTTAGTAAGATCATTTCATTAAAAACAGAATATAGAAGCTAGTTTTGAAAGACAGTCTCTTAAGGGGTTTATAAGAAACAAAATTTTCAACTGGATTTAACCCACTGGATTTCTCCAAGTGTGATGTTGTATTATATTGGATGTATTTGGCCAATTCTTTTATTTGGCATGTACTTTAAAAACAAAACAAAACAAAACAAACAACCAAAAAAAAAAAAAAACTGTATCAGCTCTCATAGTTTCAACTATCATCTTACTGAGTATCTTACTCTGAGTCCTTTTCCTGAATCTTAAATCAACTATTGAATATAGTTGCTAGTAGGCACTGTAAATGTCATCAAACTACATGTGTGACTAAGTTTGCACTAAAATGAATACACCAAAGCATTGACTGCACTTCACAGAAACAAGTGGATGCTCAATAAAGGAGATTTTTTTTTTATTTTCACAGATAAGTTAGTTGTTCCATCATTGCCATTTCTATTCTTGCTTATAACACTGACAGCTCAAGTGCCACTGATGTCGGTACCCACATTAAAAATTTCAGATTTGGCTGAATCCATTCCTCTCTGCTGCCTTTAAGCAACTTCACCCAACAAATACATCTCGAACTTTTGTATTCCAAGATATATCCACTACTATTGCTTTCTCAGAGATAAAAAGGTCAGACAACTGTTTTTCAGAATAAAGAATTATTGCTAAAGATGAAGCCATTTATATTAATCAAATATCTACCCCATCAGCTTTTTATGTGTTGGTTGAGTCAGGGTGGTGGGGACAAGACATAGATATCTTATTTTATTCGTTTGTTTATGGATAGGATCTCATTATAGATCACAGGAGGGACTTGAATTCTTGAATCTTCTGTCTCAGTCTCCTCAGTGTTGGCATAGCATTGCACTATCATGGCTGGCTTTAGAGTGTGATATTCATTTTTTTTTAAAGGCCTTGATTTGAGACTCTCCAGTTTTGCTCTCTTGTGGTAATGTTCCTAAGTACCATGCTTCATGTCCTCAGTTCTGCTGGCCAACTTTGATGAAAGACAGTACATGAGATCCTCTTTGCTTCTCCTTTGCAACACTGAGCTCCTCTGTGATTCCTTAAGGAGTTTATGATACGCTAAATAGGAACAAAAGGAAAATGATTAGAGGAAACGCAAGCACCATTATCACAATTACTTTCCCAAATTATAGGGTTTTTAGCCCACAATTATCCAACTTAGGACCCAAAATACCGGTCTAGCTTGCTCTCTTTCCCAGCAGTAACCTGTCTCCTCTTGGGAAATTCACCCTTATCTTTCACCTGCCAACCATCAGTCTCCCAGACAAATTGAATCTTTTTGTCAAGGCAAATTTAGAGCAACACTCCAAATTCTGTGGGGACTATTTTGAGTCTCGCTTCCTTTCCAATTCCTTATTTTCAGCGATAGATTGTGGAAATAATTAGCAGGAAGAGGCCCATGATATTTCTCTTTGTAGCCCAAGAGGAATTCCAGGTCCCCATCCCCTGCAAGTTGTGTGAAGCATCATCTCTACTTACCTCAAAAGTCGGTTATGGAAAACAGCTTTCATGCTATAATAGCTCTAGAACTTAAATGCATTTACAAGTTGTGCTGATAAGTTGTCTTCATGAGCAGTCCTAAGATGGGCAATTGGGTCCTCTCTAGGAGTCCTCCTGCAATATGTATGGTACAGGTAAAACATGTTTACATACCAATTAGTCTAAAAATGAGTTCTGAATTCACACAGTCAATTCTCTCAACTCCTGCTTTTCCTATCTATCCACCACTTCTTATGGAAAAAGTCAACAGACAGCAGAGATCTGTTGTCATATGCTATGTCTTTTCTACTAATTTCCTTTCATTTTACTATTTTTTCACTTAATACACACTTGCATCAGTTCCTTTTTTTCCTGGATACTCCTTCATTTCTTGGACTTAGTTTTCTAATGTTTAAAGGTTTACTTCAGTGTGGTATTTGTCTTCCAAGCACCCTCTTCCTGGCAAGGCTATTGCTCTAGTTCTAAAACTAAGTCTAGAATCAACCTTCAATGTAACATTAGTGAGGCATGTTATTAGCTGCTTTTATGTTGCTATAATAAAATACCTGAAACAAGGCAACTTATTGAAGAAAGACTTTATTCAAGCTTATAAGTCCAAATGGGTAAGTGCCATTATGGAAGGCAGCATGGAAAACAAAATGGCAGGCATGACAACCAGAGCAGGAAGCCAAGAGTTCACATCCCCAACCACAAGTACACAACCGGGACAGTTAATTAGAAGTGTGAGAAGATCTCCATTCTCAAACATGTCCCCCCAGAAGTGTCTCCACCCAAAAGGCCCCACCACTTAACTCTTCCAAATGGCAGCACCAACTGGGAACCATGTAGGTATTCAAAGGTATGAGATTATGGGGACCATTTCTGATTCAAACCACTATAGTGTACTTATGACATACATACTTGTATAATATACATCTTGATATGCCGACTTTATCCCCAATATAATTTTAGAAATAATTCACTAAATTGATCATATTTTTATGTGACCCTGTGATGGGGCAGGGAAGCCTGTAGAAGTACTGAGTTAAAGTTAATGCCAATTATTTGTATGTGTTATTAATCTTCCACATAAACAAAGTCAGCACTGCCAACACATTAAGAACCCATCATTCAAATCCAGGTATTCATGGCCAGAGTCACGTCTTCATTCTCTCATTGCTAGCTGTGCAGCCCTAAACAAATGATGTGATCTGGACTATGCTTCATCTGCAAAATAGGAGGTTATAAAAACCATCCCAGTCCAGAACAATGTGTTGAAATAGTCGTCTAATTCTTCCAAAGAGTTTCCCACTTTCAAAGCCCATAACATATATTCTGTTGTCTCTAAGGAGGCCTCTTGGTTGGTGTGGTATACAGTATCAATGTGGCATATCTAGGCTGTGTTTCTATCGATTTACCTGGAAATTTGTTCAATTTCTTAAATTTTCTTCTGTGATGGTAAGTTCTCATTCATTATCTCTTTATTATTTCTTCCCTTCCCCTCCCCTTAATCTCCACTCCACTTTTGAAGTTTCTTCCAGAATTCTGCTTAAGGAAAATACCTTCATTTCATCATTGGCACCTTCTAACCTCTTAAATTTCATCTTTACTTTCTCCAAACTGCTTTGTGAATAATTTCTTCTGACTTCATATGTCATCTGTTTGATAAAATTTTCTGTCCATTGAAATTTTAGGTTCCTTTATTTGTTCTATTTTCATTATCTTTAATTATTTTGAAAATCTGATACTTTAATCCTTATTGTTGTTAAGTTGATTTTTCCATATAGATACTCAAATCTTTTCTTTTTTTCCAACTAAAATTATGTTCATTTCAGCATATAAAATCCTATCAAGGTATCATACAGAAGGTCTATAATTCCAGAATTTGAGAGACTGAGACAGGGTATCAAGAGTTCAGGGCCATCCTTGGATACATGAGACTCTGTCACTAACTAAGCAGCAAACTACCCAACTAAACCAGTATTCAATTTCAGTGCTGCTTTTTCAACATTAGATGATATTCTATGGGGATTTTTTTTTAGAAAATCACCATGATGATTCTCTCAAATACAGGATATGAATTTGTTTCTCTACACAAGAGAGGTTTCTTATTTTTGAGCCCACCCCCATGATACTATCCTTCGTGGTCATTTAAGCCAGCCAATTTGCGTGTGTGTGTGTGTGTGTGTGTGTGTGTGTGTGTGTGTGTGTGTGTGTGTGTGTGTTATGCTAGCATTAGGCATCTCAGCCTTTTGAGGGCCTTTGTGATCTCTAATCTGAGTCATGAACTTTCATCCTACACTCCAACTTTGCTCTATGCAGATTCAAAGTAAGTTTCTTTGAAGTCTCTTTTGGAGTAGAGGATTTGTTTTTGGTTTCACTTACCCTCAAGGGTACCATCAATTAAGGTCAGGCGAAAGCCTCCTGTCACATCACAGCACCATTAGGAGGGGCTTGGGTTTTGATTCTTTTGATTCATGTCCAAGCAGTTGTGAAAAATCACAATTCAAGGTTCTGCTTAGAACACTCACAGAGACCTGTATATGAAGGGTGTTATGACAATTATGATGAAATCTATGGTGGTGTTCATAAAAAAATGACATGGAAGGAGGCTCTGCAATTCAAGCTTCTATTTTTATTTGTTCATGCCTTATATTTTTGTCATGCAAAGGCTTACACGTTTATAAAGATGTAGTTTAAGCATTTTCTTCTTTTAACCAAATATGAGGCTTGATTCGAGAGGGAAAATAGTACACGTCAAAGTATACAGCACGTAATTTACAACATGCACTATTGGCAAAATCAAATGTCTCTGAATTTATGTTATGTTTTCTAATTTTTTTGTAGTCGCAAAACATTTTTTAAATTTTTATTTAAATTAGAAACAAGCCTGCTTTACATGTCAACCCCAGCTCCCTCTTCCTCCCCTTGACCCCCCACCAACCCCTACCCTATTCCCCCACTGCTCCCAAGGGAGGGAGAGGCCCTCCAGGGAGGCTCCCCAAAGTCTGTCATATCATCCAGGGCAGGCCTAGGCCCTCCCCAATGTGTTCAGGCTGAAAGAGCATCCTTCTACATGGAATGGGCTCCCAAAGCCCAATGATATGCCAGGGATAAATACAGATCTACTACCAGAGGCCCCATAGATTGCCCAGGCCTCCTAACTGACATCAGTCTGGGATCCATGAATTCCCGCTTGTTCAGGTCACCTGTTTCTGTGGGTTTCACCAGCCTGGTCTTGACGCCTTTGCTCATTACTCAAAAGTCTCTGCAACTGAATTCCAGGAGTTCAGTTCAGTGTTTAACTGTGGGTGTCTGCCTCTGCTTCCATCAGCCACTGGATGAAGGCTCTAGGTTGGCATATAATGTTGTTATCAATCTCACTATGGGGGAAGGGCATTTAAGGTAGCCTCTCCAATATTGCTTAGATTGCCAGTTGGTGTCATCCTTGTAGATATCTAGAAATCTCCCTAGTGCTAGATCTCTCCTCAAACCTACAATGGCTCCCTCGATTATGGTACCCCTTATCCTGTTCTCTATTCTTCATCAGATTCAAACTTCCTGCTCTCCCATGTCTTCCTTTCCCCTTTTCTTTATCTCAGGCCCTTCTCCCTTCCCCCATGCTTCTAATCCACTCAGGAAATCTTGTTCCTTTCCACTTCTCTAGGGTATCATGCATGTCTCTCTTAGGATCTTCTCTGTTTCCCAGCCTCTCTGGCAGTGTGGATTGTAGGCTGGCAATCCCCTGCTCCATGTCAAAAATCCATATATGAGTGAGTACATATCATGTTTTACGTTTTGTGACTGGGTTACCTCAATCAGAATGGTTTCTTCTAGTGACACCCATTTGCCTTCAAATTTTTTTTTTTTTTGGTTGTTGTTGTTTTTTTCCCATGAGCAGTACTCCATTGTGTAAATGTACCACATTTATTCTATCCATTCATCAGTTGAGGGGCATCTAGGTTCTTCCAGGTTCTGGATATTACAGATAATGTGGCTATGAGCATAGGTGAACAGATGTCCTTGTTGTATGAATGTACATTTTTTGGGGGGCAATTGCCTGTGTGAACTTGCTGGTTCTTGTGGTAGACTGATTCCCATTTTCCTGAGGAACCACCATACTGATTTCCAAAGTGGCTGTACAAGTTGGCACTCCAACCAGAAGTGGAGGAGTGTTCCCCTTTCTCAACATCCTTTCCAGCAAAAACTGTTGTTGGTGTTTTTGATATTAGCCATTCTGACAGGAGTAAGACTGTATCTCAGAGTTCTTTTGATTTGCGTTTCCCTGATGGCTAATGATGTTGAGCACTTTCTTAAGTGTCTATCAACCATTTTAGACTCCTCTATTGAGAATTGTCTATTTCTTTCTGTACACCACTTTTTAATTGGATTACTCGTTGTTTTGGAGTCTAGCTTCTTGAGTTCTTTGGAAATTTTGGAGATCAGCCCTCTGTCAGATGTGGGGTTGGTGAATGTCTTTTCCAATTTTGTGGGCTGATGTTCTGTCTTGTTGACTGTGTCCTTTGCCTCACAGAAACGTCTCTGTTTCAGGAGGTCCTATCTATTAATTGTTGATCTCAGTGTCTGTGCTACTGGTGTTATGTTCAGGAAGTGGTCTCCTGTCCCAATTTGTTCAAGGGTACTTCCCACTTTCTCTTTTAAGAGGTGGTTCAGTATGGCTGGATTTATGTTGAGGCCTTTGATCCATTTGGACTTAAGTTTTGTGCATGGTGATAGATATGAATCTATCTGCAGTCTTCTACATGTTAGAATCCAGTTATGCCAGCATCATTTGTTGAAGATGCTTTCTTTTTTCCATTGTATAAATTTAGCTTCTTTGTAAAAAAATATCAGGTGTTCATAGGTGTGTGGGTTAATATAAGGGTTTTCAATTCAATTCCATTGGTCTACCTGTCTATTTTTGTGCCAATACCAAGCTCTTTTCAAGACTATAGCTCTATAATAGAGCTTGAAGTCAGGGATGGTGATTCCTCTGGAAGTTCCTTTATTTTACATGTTTTTTTTTCTATTCTGGGTCTTTTGTTTTTTCATATAAAGTTGAGGACTGTTCTATCAAGGTCTGTGAAAACTTGAGCTGGTATTTTGATGGGGATTGCATTGAATCTGTAGATTGTTTTTGTCAAATTTGCCACTTTTACTATGTTGATCCTACCTGTCCTAGATCATGGAAGATCTTTTCATTTTCTGGTATCTTCTTTAATTTCCTTCTTTAAATACTCAAACTCCTTGCTATACAGGTCTTTCACTTGTTTGGTTAATATTACCACAAGATATTTTATGTTGTTTGTGGCTATTGTAAAGGGTGATATTTCTGATATCTTTCTCAGTCCATTTATTATCTATATATAGTAGGGCTACTGATTTTTTTTAGTTAATCTTGTATCTTGTCACTTTGCTGAAGGTGTTTATCAGGGGTAGGAGTTCCCTGATAGAGTTTTTCAGGTCACTTATATGAACTATCATGTCATCTACAAATAGTGAGAGTTTTACTTCTTCCTTTCCAATTTGTATCCCCTTGATCTCCTTTTGTTGTCTTATTGCTCTAGCTAGAATTCCACATAGAGAATGGAAGAGGTATGTAGAGAGTGTTCCTGATTTTAGAGGAATCATGTTGAGTTTCTGTCCATTTAGTTTTATGTTGGCTGTTCTGTTACTGTATATTGCTTTTATTATGGTCAGGTATATTCCTATTAAACCTGATCTCTCCAGGACCTTTATCCTGAAGTGGTCTTGGATTTTGTCAAAGGCTTTTTCAGCATCTAGTGAAATGATCATGTGTTTTTTCTTTCTTAGTCTTTTTATATGGTGGTTTACATTAATAGATTTTCATATGTTGAACCATCCCTGCATCCCTGGGATGAAGCCTACTTGATCATGGTGGATGATTTCTCTGATGTGTTATTGGATTTTATTTGCCAGGATTTTATTGAGCATTTTTGCATCAATGTTCCTGAGGGACATTGGTCTGTAGTTCTCTTTCTTAGTTTTGTCTTTGTGTGGCTTGGGTACCAAGGTAATTGTTGGCTCATAAAAGAAGTTTGTCATTGACTCTTTTGCTTCTATTTTGTGGAACAGTTTGAGGAGTACTGGTTTTAGCTCTTCTTTGAATTTCTGGCTTTTTGGGGTTGAGATATTTTTGATGATTGCTTCTATTTCATTAAGGGTTATAGGCCTATTTAAATTGCTTATTTGTTATTGATTTAATTTTGGTAAGTGATATTTCTCCAGGAAATTTTCCATTTCCTTTAAATTTTCAAATTTTGTGGAGTACAGGTTTTCAAACTATGACCTGATGATTCTCTAGATTTCCTCAGTCTGTAGTTATGCCCCCTTTCATTTCTGATTTTGTTAATAGCATGCTCTCTCTCTCTGACTTTTGGTTAGCTTGTATAAAGTTTTAATCTATCTTACTGATTTTCTCAACGAAGCAACTCTTTGTTTCATTTATTCTTTGTATGGTTTTCTTTTTTCTACTTTATTGATTTCAGACTTCAATTTGATTATTTCCCAGCATCTACTCCTCCTTGGTGAGTTTGCTTCTTTTTGTTACATATCGTAGCTCATTATAAGCATTTAGCAAATATCTGGTCATTAATTTCTTTTCCTTATTTGTATGCTCATTGGAGATTGGACTGTATAGCTTTCTTGAGCAGGATATAACTTTGGAGGAATGCTTATAGGTCACTGAATGGAACCAAATTAAGGCATTTAGACATCTGAAAATGGAAATAAGTAGATATCCCCCTCCTGCTCAAATAAGTCAAATAAAAGGAATTGCAAAACATTTAAAAAACTTCAAGCATTTTCCCATGCAGTAATGGGGAAACATGTTAAAACATTTTCAAATGGGTTTATATGAGATTTCTCCTGAATTAGGACTACAGTCATTTGCTTATTTTACCTACTGCATAGGTTTCACAAGAAGCTCTACGTTTAGGAATTAAAAGACATTTCATGTCATAGATTTGCCACCATGAAGATTGCTTTTTGGACATTTAAGGAGTTATTGACTTCTGAGCTCCTTTTAGCACTTTAAGATGAAAGTAGAAGTTGGCATCTGTTGTTCTTGCTGTTCAGCTTTTCTCAAATTGGGTAGTAGCCCTGGGACTGTTTAATTTAGTCTTTTCTTCTCCCAGGCTCAGTTACAAGATAAGTCAATCAAATTCTTTTTCCTGAGAATCTGAATCTGTAATGAAGTCACAGATGTTCAAATTTATTACATTATCAGATTATAAAAGACAGTATCCTTGAATTCTTGCCTGGAATTCCCAAGCCTGCTAGTCTAATTCCTTTTAATTCTCATGTTTATTTGTTCAGCTTTTCTTTTAATCATAAAACTACATAGTATCCTTTCAATAAAGTCCCGCTGTTCTCTTTCTATTGAATGAAACTAAAAAAGAATTGTAACAGAAAAAAAGTATTTTCATTAATTTTTACCATTGACAGACCTCCAAATGTGAATGAGCATGGAGAATAGTGTCCCATTCAGCAAAAGTCGATCGATACAAATACTGAAAAGAAAGACTTTTGTAGTTATCTCAGGAGTCAAGGAGTTTCAAGCTCACTTCTATTCATGGCCTATGTAATGTAATTTATACATAGGCAATACTCCTTTTCCATAGATAAGTTCCATGCCCAGTCATGTAATCGCACATGCAATGATGGATTGATTATGTACAGTATCATGAACTATCAATATCTGTGCTTAGGTAAGTCTTGCACTCTCTGTAATATTCTGTTTTACATTGTGTATGATGTAGGGGTAGAGGAAAACAATAGAAGTAATCATAAAAGAAAACAACAACTTAACTTAAATAATACAATAATTTAAATAATTTTTAAATTCCAAGCATAAAAAAGAAATATCCTGATCCTTTGATTTAATAATTAATTCTCTTGGAAATTTAATATTAGAAAATTAATCTCAAATATAAATGCCATTAAATTATTAGACATTGTCAAACAATCTGTTCAACAGTAAGGAAGATGGAAATATCAATCAATACAACATTATACAGATGCTCCAATTGCTTAGCATCTTAACAGAAAGCATACATACAAGTGCATTATACAGATTGAGCAGCTTATATATAGGAATATATATGAATATATATCTACATCTAATATATTCTTTACGTGTATGTAAGAGAAAGTAATGAAAAAAGAGGCCATGGATGTAAAAGAGAGCAAGGAGGACTATATGGGAGAGTTCAAAAGGAGAAAGCCACAGGATGGAATAATGTGATTATATTATAATCTCAAAAAATAAATAATTAATTAAAAATAAAAATATTATCACAGAATTTGTCCCCTAGCTCCATCACATTTATTAAAGTCTATGGAAGCAATTTTTCAGTCTTTGCCAGCAAACATTAAATTTAGATGACTATAATGTTTATAATATAAAATTCTAAGTTGTTAATGCATGTAAAATTCTCATACTGCCTCATGCGCACTAAGAAAGACACAGATTATGGATGTTGTATGATATATTAGAAACTTATTTTTTAGAATCATGGCTGATCTCTACCAATGTTTTAAAAAGAAGGACAACGTATTTGTAATCATTGAGATATTCTTTAAGGGTATAACATTGTCTAATGGAATGATAGAATAGTGATTGTTTTCTTCACATTTTTATTCATCTTTTAATTATCAAACATGGTGGCACATGCTTGTGATCTCGGCATTAAGTAAATAGAGGCAGTTTAATCACAAGGACAGCATGAGCTCTATCAAAACACAATTCACTTTGTCTCCAAGAAACAAAAACAAAGCACTGGAGAGGTGACTCAACAGTTAAAAACAGAGGACCTGGGTCAAGCTCCTAGCATCCGTGTTTGTCAGCTCACAATGTCTCATAACTCCAGCTCCCAAACTATCTAACCCCTGGCCTCTCTAGGCAACTGTACTTGTATGCACATAGACACACAATCACACACACACACACACACACACACACACACACTTACAAGTAAAAAAGTAAAAACACACATCAATACTATGTATTGTAATGAAAAACAATCTTTGAAAAAAATAACAGTTCCTGGAGTTTTATGTTAATCAGATAGTCTGAATGACTGAACAATTTCTCACATATGTGCAAGTAACTTAATTGGAAGAATTTGGGAGTCTGTGAAGAAGACCTTAGGATTTAAGCTAGTCCTATGCTTTCGTTTTCAGAAAAAAGTTTCCTTATGAAAAATTCACATACATCTTAATTGAAGAGTAAGTGTGTTTTGGCCCATATTGTTCTTATATTCTGACACACATAAGTAGGCTTTAGTTAAAATCAGTTTGATAGTTTTAATTTTAATGTACAAAACACAGTAAGGAAACACTACACATGTTAGCCACTCGATAACCTAATGAGAAGAAGACTTTCTTCAGAAGAAACAGACCATCCTTGGTCAAGATCCACGTTAATATATAGAGAGGCTTTTAGCAGAAAGATTTGCTGATGTAGAAAACACTTCAAAAGAACTTAAAGTGCTCCCAGGTCTATTTGAAACCTCATTTGCAATGATCAGAGCTGTTTACTAGCCACCCCATGATTTCTGATAATGCCTTCTGCATTAATTTCCGTTGTTTCAGGAATTTATGTAGATAAAGCTCCTGGAAGCTGTCAGTCTTATCACTCTGAGATGGTAAGAGGGTTAGATGCAGACTAATTGGGATGCCTCAAGTCCGACCCAATATTTCATTTAACAACACTCATCATTAACTGCAAGCTTAGGAGATATATTGTACCTCACCTATAGTGATTAGGTTTTAGCTAAACTCACCTGTTCCTTTCAGCTATACCAATTTCTCTTTTCATCTATCATTTTTACATCAAAGACTGAGAAAAAATGAAGAGGACATATTTTGCCAAGGGTTGTTGGCTTTTTCCTTACTGTTTTTCCCTCCACACACAGTCATCAATAAAAAGAGATACAGATCAGAAGAGCAGGGGACCCTCTGCTGTGATTCTTGGATCAAAGACAAAGATTCTCATAGATTAAGGAGGCTGATACAGACCTACACAGGAGACAATGTTGGTCATCAGGTCTCGACGATATTTTTCCCAAGGTCAGGGTAGTAAGTGTTCCATGCTGGTTCCATGCTCACTGAAACCCTTGATCTTTAACATATGTGAGAATCTAGTTCTAAATGCTTAGCATCTTTTGAAAAATATTCCATTGCATCCTTGGATGAGAAGATGGTGAAGAAAGCTGAGGCTTTCAATGTTCCCAATGATATATTTTTTGGTCTTGTCTTTCTGGTTTCACCCCACTCATATTCTACAAGGAATAATCTTCACTACAGATTTTCATTTATGTTGACTGAAATCCATAAATCTCAAAGCACTGCACACTGGCTCCTGTTCTATTTCCAGCAGTCTCATTGGCTGATCAACTTCTTCTATAGAGCACCATCAGGCATTTCAGGTGTTGGCATGAATGATTTCTCGGCAATGTTATGAACATGGAACATCTTCCTTTTCTACTAAAAGGGACCTCATTTCTCAACCCCTTATTTTAGACCCTTCATTCCTCAGGCTTCTCTGTCCTATTAGCTGAAATATGTGAGTGTTTTAGGCCTTCATTGACAGCTTTCAATCAGCTAAACTTCGAAGCCTTCAAGCTTGAATTTCTCACAAAGATTCTTCTAAAATGAGATTTTGCAATACGTTTAAAGAAATGGAACTTAATGTGTCTTAATTGCTTTTATTGAATCTATACCTTCAATTGTTAATAAGCCACACCACTGGGGAAATTATTTTAATGAATGATTATGTGTCTCAACTCAATTTTAATTAGTCAAGATCCATAAATAAGAATCTTTTAAAACTATCTGGAAAACACCTTCTCAAGAAGTCATGCATTTCTCTTAAATCAGAAGAAAAGAATTACTGAAGAATGTTAATACAATTTAGATTGCATACATCTTATTAAATTAAATATATTCATTAAAGCTAATACTGACTTACTTTATATCCTTCGGTAGAAATTTTGTTAATTGATCTCCACTTCACTAATTCCTATGTAACAGAAGCAATCCTGAATAATTTAAAGATAAAAGCAAATTGGAATTGGCTATCAGACAGAGATCTGAGCAACTCAGCTCTGCAATATTCAGTACTTAGGAGGCTTGGGAGGCTATTGACCAGAAGATAATGTCAGGTACCCGGTTCACTAGACACTAGTTTTGAATACTTGTGTGAAGCTAGTGTTCAACACTACATACATCTACTGTGTCCAGGCTCTGAACATTATAGGATGTTTGTGTTCAGCACGACATACATCAACTCTGTCCAGGTTCTGAACATTATAGGATGTTTGTGTTCAACACTACATACATCTACTGAGTCCAGGCTCTGGATATTGTGGGGATGTTGATGCTCCACACTGCATACATCTCCTGTACCCAGGTTCTGAGTGTTATGGGGTGTTGGTGCTCAACACTGCATACATCTTTTGTATCCAGGTTCTGAGTGTTATGGGATGATGGTGTTCCACACTACATATATCTACTGTGTCCAGGCTCTGAACATTGTAACATTAGTACAAGGGATTTACTAGCTGTCCTCAGTTTTATTATCATTCATGTAAAAAAAAAACTTTGGAGCCAGAGGGAGGGAACATGTGATGGGGGTCACTTTTGTCTCAGTTTCCAGAAGATAGAGACTAGAGACTCCCTTTAAGCTTTCTTAGGGAGAGGTAAAGGAAAGGTCTTCCTTCTTTCCAAAGTTCACTCTAAAGGATGCCCTCCAGTGAAAACAACTTTTGGGATGTTAGTCCACAAGTTAAAAATGTCAATCCATGTACCTGAACTTGTTCAGCCCATTGATGTTCCCTTTAGTCTTAATTTTTTCACATTGTACCAAAAACTTTTAGTTTTATTAAAACAGTATTTTTACGTTTAATCTTATTTAAATTCAGTTCTAGGGTAGATACAACTCTGTAAATTCATTTTTTAAGCAGAGATAAGAAAAACAGAGAGAATTTTCTTTTAAGAGCACAATAAAATTCAAACTACATTTCACTCAAATGATATAGGAAAATGATTTTTTAGTAAATGTATTTGAAAGATTCAGGAGTTAAAATAGCAAATAAACAGATGATTAAAAAGATGAATGTAAATGGAATGAGAGAGTGTTTAGTAAGCCTGTCAATAATAACTCAGATAAACCATCATCATATTGAGTTGAAAATCTTAAAGATTTCTTCCTAGTACCCCAAACTGTTTTAATTAAAACTGCCATAAAATTATCTAAATAAGTAGTGTCACATGTTGTCTACCGAGTAATGTATAAATGTTCTCTGAGGAATGTTCCAGGACTTTAGAGTATGACTATATGTGACAATTTTCATAGAATTAAAAAAATAAAAAATTACTCAAAGAGTCAAGATATTGTGAATTAGAACCAAAAGGATAAAAGAACCTTGGCAAAGGAAATAGTAAGAAATATGGACTGAAATATAAAACATCTACAAATAGTAACTTAGTAGTTGATATTTAGCATCAAAATTAAACAAAAATGAAGAAAATTGGTGAAATGGAAGTTAGATTATGGGAAAATATCTAGCAAATTTGCCTCCAGAAAATATGATAAAGTGCAAATCCTATCTGAGGAGGTCTATCATATATAATTATAAAGCACTCAGAATGAAGAAAGAAAAATGTAGGAAAAAGTATCTTTGATGAAACAATGAAAAAGAAACATCAAAGCCTAAAACAGGATTTAAACTAGTAGATTCAAAAGGCTTCAAGTAGAATACCAGGGAAGATAATATCAATGAAGAGGCTGCTATAGTTTATGGAATGGTTGTCTGGGGGGGGGGGACTGGTAATAGTAAGAGAACCACTATCATACAAGTTGGGTGATGATGAAAAAGCACTAATTTCAGTAGTAAGAAGTGAAACATTGGAAAATGCAACTAAGGGGAAGAAAGGAGAGAAAATACTGTCTGAACTATAAGCTTAAATGACCATATACAGGTAGATACAGGATCTCTGCCCCACTCATCTGAAAATCTGAACAATGGCAAGCTCTATGCCTATACCCAACCCCCTGAGGAAAGACCCAAGCACAGTTTGGTACCCACATCCTGCTGCTGTTAGAGACTGAAAAGACTCATCTACCCCTCATGTCAGGCAACAAACAATATATAGACACAGAGCTCTCTTTCCTTTATGCTTCCATTTTAAACATATAATTTAAATTTAGTGGACTAGATTTGCCTCACTCTATTCTCTATCTGCTTTTTCTGTTTTAACATTCTCAATAAACATAAGTTGGCCTAGAATTTGGGGTCTCCTGCCTCAATCTCCAGAGTGCTAGGATTGTTCTAAGTTAATTTTTATATTTCTTTACTCTTTTGTCTGCATAATATGTTTAAATGGAAAATTTTATCCTCTCACTTTGCCTTTGTTTTTTCACTATCTATTTGCTTTTTGTGTTTCTATGAAATAGGAATCCAATGACAGATAAAAACATTGGAAATATTCATTCTACTAAAATGATAAAGGAGATAAAAAAGTTCTGTCTTCTTCACTCTTGTAGTCTTAGATAAGACAGTACTACAAAAGAAGGAGATAAAGGGGGTACAGTTTGGAAAGGAAGAAATCAATTATTCCTATTTTCAGAATATAAGTTCCTGTGTAAAAATAGACCCTAACAGACCCTCCAAACTCTTAGAATTTATTTCTTTAAACTTTTAGAAAAAAAAGAAGGATATAAAATCAAATAAAAAAGACAATCATTTTTTTTTGGTTAATAGAAAACATAGTGATAAATCACAAAACACACCATTACAACTAGCTAAAAATAATATTCAAGAATAGTCTAATCAAAGAAGCAAAAGACAGAGGAAGAGTAGAGTCATAGTTTGGTAGAACGAATATAGTAAAAAGGGCTATGTTGCTAAAAGTGATCTACATAGTCAAAACAGTTTTATAGAAATAGAAAGGAAAATAAAGAAAATTATGGAAGCACAAAACATCTCAAATAGCCAAACAATCCTGAGCATGAAGCATAATGCTGGGAGTATCACAATACCTGAATTCATGAAAAATTAAATTATATCATTTGCTAGAAAAATGGGTGCAACAGAAAATCATCATATTAAGGAAATAAGCCAGATTTAAAATTACAAGCATTGCACAATTACATGTTTTTCTCATTTTAGATACTTGCTTTTTAATAAATACATAAAACCATATATATAGATACATAGACAGACAGACAGATGACAGACAAGTACTGACATATAACAAGAAAGCAGAATTGACTATGGGAAGGGAAGAAAATAGTGTTCATTAGGTAGATTAGGAGGGAAGAAAGGAGACAGAATGGGGATGAAAATGGGCAAAATACATATATATTTGAAATCATTTTTATGAAACTCTGTACCATGTATAATAAATACACAACAAATAAATTTACTAAGAAAAATACTATACCAGCACAAACTGAAAAAAAAGGCATCCATCTTTTTACAAATTCACACCAAGACTATCAAAATCAAAATTTTATCATTGCAAAATAAGGAAAAAAATCTTAAAAAAATAACAAATAAAAATAAAAACAAAAAATACCTGGGGTTGAGGATGTTAGTGTCAAGAATACATGCATTATTCCCTGTATTCAGCCAATCAATGGGATCATATTTTAAAGTAAAGAAAACAATTTTAATGATCTAGTAACTAGTTTAGCAATGCCAGGATTGAACTCATCATCTTGTACATTTCAGATGATCACTCTACTAGGTTATATTGCTAACTTTTTTGAGACAGAATCTCACTATGCACTCTGGTCTCAAACTCATGGTGTAGCTCAGACTGACCTTAAATTTGCTATCTATATACTTCTACCTCCTGTTCATTAAGACTACAATCATGTTCTGTAATATTTGGTTTCAACATGCATTATTTGTATTTTTCTATTTTATTTAAGACATAATGACTGTGTATGTTTGTGGCCATTATTTCTATGACAAAATGCTAGATAGAAACAAATTTGAGGACGAATGATTTCTTGTAGTTCGTGATTATCAGTGATTATTAAAGCTATATCCACTGACTGTGGCTTGAAGCCAAGCAGAACCTCACGACAGGGAAGGCATGGAAGATCAGAACTGTTCACCTCATTGCAATGAGGAAGTAGAAACTACAGCAGCAGTAGCAACAACAATAGGCAAAGGGTGTACAGCAAATATATATCTTTTCAAAGAATGATTCTGTGTCTTATTTCCTCAAAATAGTCACAAACCATTGAAAATTTCCACTGCCTTCACATAATGCTGTAAAATTGTGACTCACCTAATGAATTTATATTTTGGCTAAGTCACAGCCTTGTATGCTGGGCTCACAGAAAGGGGTGCAATCATTCAACACATGTACTTTTGGGGGACACTTCATATCCAAAGCAAATATATGTGAAATATGTTGGCACACGCCTTTAATCCCAGCACTCAGGGAGGCAGAGGCTAGGTGGATCTCTGTGAGTTCGAGACCAGCCTGGTCTACAAGAGCTAGTTCCAGGACAGCCTCCAAAGTCACAGAGAAACCCTGTCTCGAAAAAACAACAACAACAAAAAGAAATATGTGAACCCTCTCAAATTCTTGAACATGTTATAAAGCAACATGCATTTAGTTCATGTTCAGTCATCTTAAAACTTTTAATAGTTCTGACATGTTCAAAGACCAAGTTGCAGGTCTCATTTGAACTCAAGGGAAACTTGTCTGTGAAATTAAAGAGAAGTTGTGTCTGCCAGTTGTTGATGCTTTCCTTGACAAACATTTCATGTTGTTGGCATCTCTAGTTTTCTGGGGGTATCCACTGCAGATTCTGCTCCACCAACATAGCTTTATGTATCAACTTCTCCGGGGCTGCTAGCAGGAACTCTGACCAGGTTGTATAGTTTCACACCTTTAAGATACTGCTTTAAAATATGACAGGAAGATGCATGACTCCATCCTTTCTTTTCTCACGTTGTTTATCTGCAAAACCATCACTATATGAATGACATGCGTGTCTATTGCTAGTTCAAGTGACTGGGCACCTTTGGATCTTGATTGTATCTTCCTTTGGGTTACTCAGGTATCTAGGCAAGGCAAAATTAATTACAAAGAAATAGTTTTCTAGACAACATGTGTAATCATGATGCCCAAGATTTACTTACTCTATTTTTAAAGAAAATCCTTTCAAATAAGTCTATGATTCCTTGAGCCTGGCATCTGGTATGTGCTTGATTTTTCAAGACACACTCAAGCCGTCTTTCTTATTATAGTGGCATGAAATATTTGGTTTTATTTTAATGGCGTTATCTACCTTCCTTATTCATAACCTTCACAGGGAGTTCTCCTGAAGCAAGAATACACATTTCAGGTATTTCTGCTCTGCCTTTTCTCCTGATTCTCACTATAAATGTGGCCAAAAGCTGCTAGCAGTAGCAGTAGCATTGCCGGTAGGGGTGAAAACTTGTAGAGTCACTTTGGAAAACAGTATGATGGTTTCTCAGAAAATTGGGAATCAATCTACTTCAAGACTCAGGAATACCACTCTTGGGCATATGCTAAAAGGATGCACAATCATACCACAAGGACATTTGCTCAACTACATTCATAGCAGCATTATTTGTAATATCCAGAAACAACCTAGATGCCCATCAACTGAAGAATGGATAGAGAAAATGTGGTACATTTACAAAATGGAGTATTACTCAGTGGTAAAAAACCAATGACATCTTGAAATTTGCAGGCAAATGGATGGAACTAGAAAAAAAAAAAAAACTTGAGTTAGGTAACCCATACTCTGAAAGAAAAAACATGGTACATATTCACTCATAAGTGGATATTAGATGGAAAGCAAAGGATGGCCAGGATACACTATACAACCCCAGAGAAGGTAGGTAAAAGAGGTAGGTAAGAGGGACACAAATGGAGGCCCCCAGGAAGGGAAATAGTTAAGATCTCCTGGGTAAACTGAGAGTGGGGGTAGAAGGGAGGAGATGGGGAATGGGGACATGAGGGATCAAGAAGACAGAGTTGGGGGAGGTAGGAAGGGAGAGGTCAATGAAAGAGACATCTTGATAAAGGGAGCCATTATGGGGCTAGGGAGAAACCTGGTCATAGAAATCCTCAGGAATCCACAAGGCCACTTATATCCTGCTGAGATATGTAGCAGTAGTGGAGAGGGTATCAGAACTGGCCTTTCCTTTAAGCAAATCAACCCTCTGTCAGATGTGTCACTGGTGAAGATCTTTTCCCATGCTATAGGCTGCTGTTTTTCTTTTTGGATTTTTTTTATATGCATTGGTGTTTTGCCAGAAAAAAAAATGGAGATATAAACAGTTGTGAGCTGCCATGTGACTGCTGGGAATTGAACCCAGGTCCTCTGGAAGAGCATTCAGTGCTGTTAACCACCCTGCCATTTCTCCATCAAGCAGAACACTTTAATGAATGAAATAATATCCATTGTAATATACTATACAAACTTAGAAGATATCCCTCTTATCTTTCTGCACCCTTGTACCTATTCACCATCCTGTGTCTATTTTTTATGTCTTCCCTGTATTTTCAGGCTGTGAAAAGTATTATTTTAACCCTTAACCATTTCCACCTATCAATCAGATCATGTGACATTTATCTTTGTTTCCCTGTTTATTTTATTTAATATCATGTTTTATCATTCCTTCCAAGTTTTTTAAAAGACAGAATTCCATTTAAAGATAAATTTTGAAGTGGATAAGAGGATAAATGCTTGAACAATGTAATTTTATTGGTAGTTTAAATAATTCTTATGTTTTAAAATATATAAAGACAACATATAATTAGAGTATATCATTTAACCAATAAATAAACAAGTTAATAGTGTTCTAAAATACTTCCATTGGTTATGAGGAGAAAATAATTATAATTTTAGACTATACATTTCATAAGTTAAATTACATATGTTATAGTAAAACCACTAGAATAATGGTAAACACACATGTAACTCTGATCTAAATGAATGATGAACAAAAATATATGGTGTCAGAAGTGGGATGACCCCATGCCTCCAGGTTCCCAGAGAAAGAGGGAAACCTGCCGCTACAGCCGGCCCTGTCTGGCTGCTGAGAGGCATCGGAACCACTTCCATATGCTCGCACTGTCCCGGGACTCTTGGGGTTTAGACTCCAGCACTCCTGAGACGGCCTATAGCCCTTGGGGGGTCCTAGGGTTAGGTTTCTGAGTTCTCACCATCACAGGCTGCCTTCCTGCCTTCCCGAGACTAGTCAAACAGTGGCAGAACCTGGGCAGCTGGAGGTAGTGTTATGAACTTCCATGTAAACTTTACAAAAGCTTAAAAAGGGATTTTAGCAGCAAAAGATCAGAGATAAGCATGACTTCTTGTTAGCAGCGTTTTCTTGGATGATCTTTGTTTTGCTAGAGACAAGCAGAGACTTGAGTGGTTGCTTTAAGAGAGATTTCCTGACTCAGCAAAAGCAGAAAAAAACCAAAGACAGGGGCTAAGAAAGCCACCACTTTAATTTTGGCAGTGTTGTTTAACACAGATAAAAGACTGGTGGCCAGAAAAAGGTAAAGATTTACAGTAAAGACAGATCAAACCTTTTAAAGACCAACAGAAATATGGCATTTAAATGGTTTAGTGAGACACAACTACTCCTGGCACACCAATTAAGACAGAAAGGAGGATGGGCATTGAAGAAACTCGTTATGGAGTTTGCTTTCAACTTGGCAAGACTAGCCATTTGGGCAAGAAACTGCTCTTGCCTGGACTGTTTGTTCCTGTATAAACTGGACATACAGGACTCACAAGAAAGTGACTGCTGAACTTACAAAACAAGACAGTACTGAAGGGTTCCTGTTGAAATGGAGAAGTGTGCCAGACACACTGTGGCCTATGGGCTGAAGATGGATGCCCCAACGTTACAGAGGAACTGTGGGTGACTGTCCAGGTAGTGGATGTCTCTGTCAATTCTAGAGTTTATATATTATCCTTCTGTGGTCTTTGATAGAATTGAAGACAGATAGTTATGGTTATAGTTTTCTTCAGTTATTATAAAAGATAAGTTATCCTTCTTTTATTTAGACAGAAAAGAGGAGATGATGGGGAATGTACTGTGTATGTTTATCTTATTGATTGTTAAATAAAATACTGTTTGGCCAATGAGACAGCAAGTTAGACTGGACTAGGAGTCAAAGAGGATTCTGGGAAATGTAGTAGAGAAGTGGTGATCCAGGCAGGAAGTGACATAGCAAGGAGACTCATATTTAAGTGAAGGAGAAACAGGAAGGGCCCCCTTTTCCCTTCGCCTCCTCCAGCGGCAGGATGTGATCCACCGGCAAGGGAGGATGCCAACAAGGCATCCGATAAGATAAGTCTTATAAAATATATAGATTTATGATAGCTAAGACTGAGCTAACAGATGAGAATCTTAGTCATTGGCCAAGCAGCATTGTACCTAATACAAATCTCTGTGTATTCATTTGGGCCTAACTCAGGTGGGCTGCTGGCTGCAAGCACACATGTGGCAGTGAGGCACGCTAGCTTTTGGCAGAAAGATTTATCGTAACAAATATAAAACATAGTTATTTCAAAAGGAAAAAGAGAAATAATACGTTAGAAATCACCAATCTAAAATGTGACCAGCTGGCTTCCCTCTCCCGCTCCAGTGCCTTCTCTGCCTGCAGCCACGTCTTCCTTCCCATGGTAGAGTGACTGCACTGGGCTGCAAGCTGGAATAAATGTTTTCTTTTTTCCTTAAATATCGAAATCACCAACTATGTCCATTTATTCAGTCATATCAATAATTACATAAAATATGCATGATCTAAAACCTCAAGCTAAATATAAGAAACCCAGTATCAAAAATGAAAATTGTGTGATATTTACAAAGATACACTTGAAATTTAAAAAAAAAAAGAAAAAGAAAAAGACTGAAACAAAATGCATAAATGATGCACAGGGCAGAATTCAAATGAAAGATGAGCTAACTATTTAATATCAAAGCAGGGTTTTTAAAATTTGATAGTAAAGCCTGTCATAATTGCAAAAGACATTCAAATCATTATGAATAAATGCTGCCCTTTAAGAAGCCAGGAACATAGTTTCGAAGGACAGTCAAATTCAAAATTATGAGCAACTTTTAATAGAATTATCTCAGAAACTTATTTGGTAAACAAACAATAAAGACCAGATATTTCAAACAATTTGGGTCATAATGTTTCCTATATAAACACATGGCTACTTGTAGAGAGCTTTACCTACTATAGTGTTTTTGAGCAATATTGGACTTTTTTTTAAAAAAAAAAACTTGTTCATAATGTAGCAATAATGTGTATCTTGGCAAATATCATTTTTTTCTTTGAGTACAGTTAATTTGATCTATATATCATTTATTACCAAGAGTCAACTAGAATATCTCATAAGTTCACAAACTGAAGAAAAGTTACATAAAAATGCTATGGATTCAATAAAAATATCACCTACAAATTAGAAAAGGAAACCAATATTTCAAATTTGGATGCCATAGCTAAAGTTCCAAGATATAGTGTACATATTCACATTAGAAATGAATAAAAGATTAAATATACAATAAAAACATAAATAAACGAACTTGTAACATTATCCAGGAGGAACCGAAAATCTGATTGAAATATGTAAATTCTTAGTAAGGGAAACCAGCTTTGCTGGAGATGTGGTTCAGCAGTAGATGTGGGAGCATCTGTGAGCACTGAGGCTCACAGCACACCACATTCAAAGCACAATTTATCCAAATGAACAAAGCTTGAGGCTTGAAATATCTCAACGTAAATATTTCTCCTCAAAGAAATTGTAGGTCCAGATGGCTTCATATTGAATAAGACATTTGATTGTGACTTGATGTCAACCATAGAAAATATTTTAAGTAGCTTTGAAAAGGACTGCAAGAAAGGTGTCCCTCAACTTTAAATGGCTCACAGCAAACCTCAAAACAGAATTTAAGGAAAGTTCCATGAGCTTCCAGGAAAAATTGCCCAATGCTATAAACAAGGTGAGATCCAGAAACACTGAGAAAAGAAGTCTACCCAAATGAGGGTATTATTTAGCCTTGGAAGGTGGATTATGTTTGCCTGGACAAAACAGGGAAGATGGTCAATACAAATGTCTCAGTAAGTGGAGAAACACATTTGACAAAATTAGTGATTTATGTTAAATATACTTAAGCAAGTGAGAGTAAAAGGAAATTGTTTAACCTGATAAAACTTAAGCAATAATAGTCTTAGAGTGGGGCTGAGATGGTAGCTTGGGGCAGGGCATCTTCACAGGATGTATGAGGCCCTTGATTCAGTCCTCAGTGCCCCTCCGGCAAATCAATACAAAGAACAAAAACAAAGAGTGAAAATGTAGGCTAAAAGTAAGAGCAACCCTGTAACTACTGAACTCCATGATGGAAAATGGAGAGGTTTCTTTTGGAAATATATTTAATGAAACAAAGCAATGTCTGTCATCTCTCTTCAACTGAAGAGAATTTTATCAGGGGAGTTGAACCAAGAAAAGGAATAAAGTGTAGATGATGTTGAGAGAAGAACATAAAATTGTCACTACTTTCATAAGATGATTATATTTGTAGGAAATCCAAAAGAATATAGGTATAAATTATTAGAGTTAATAAGTGGATTTAGCCAGATAAAGTAATATTAAGACTAATTGAATTGCTATAAATCAACAATAAGTGGAACATAAAATTTAAAACAGATATAATTTATAAACTTTCTAACATCTAGGAACAAAAATTGCATGAGACCTTTATGCAGGAAATTATAAATATTATTAGAGAATTTCAACAGAGTAACATTCATGTCTAGACCCTTGCTACCTAGTGTGTGCTCCAATGACAGTCATATCAGCATCCCAAGGAACTTTAGAGAAGTTCAAACTCTTTGACTCTGTCCTGGACTTAAGGAATCAGAAACCACACTCTAACAAGATACCTTTGTGAGATGTATGCATATGGTGAAGTGTGAGCAATGGTGTAGAAAACTTGATACCAAAAGATCTCAGGTCTCTTTATGCTGAAACATATAGACTTGTGCAATATTAAAATTCAGGTGTGTGTGTGTGTGTGTGTGTGTGTGTGTGTGTGTGTGTGTAAACAGGCAGAGCAATGTATTCTTTGTTTCCTTAATGTCCATTCAAAATAGTATGGTTCTATTCTTTAGTTTGGATTCTAAGCATCCCCTAAATCTCCATGTCTTAGAGGCTTGGTCCCCAGAATTATGCTATTAGAGAAATTGGGGCATTTAGGAGCAGAGCCTAATGAGCAGTCTAAGTCACTGAGGTCATGCCTTTGAAGCAGGCTGAGGGAACATATCCCTTTTCTCTTCTTTATTTCCTTCTGACTCTGAGTTGCTTGGAAGTGTTCTACCACACACTTCTACCCATATTGTGCTGTGTCTATCACCAGGTGCCTGGCTTCAAGCAAAATAAATCATTTCCCATTATAAAATAAAATATTCCAAGGGGCCCAGAAGAATTGAGACCTTCTTAATAGACAAGACTGAAAAACCTCTATACTGAATTAACATTGTATTATTTCGGGTTTAGCCAAAGAATCAAAACAAAAGGCAGGAACATACAGAGATTTATAGATATAGATAGACAGTAGGCATGTGTGAGAGAGATAAATAGATACATAAATATATAGATAGATAAGTAGATAGACAGAGAGAGTTCCAGAGGTGTTACCTTATATGGCTGTGGGACTCAGGCAGCAGTCTAATGTCTTTGGATTTTGCAAGCACCTGTTACACAGTCAGAATAGAAAAGGGTTGCAGAATGAGATAGGGCAGCAAAAAGTAAAGCTAGAAGCAAAGCGTGGATACTCATTGAATGATCTGTCATGCCAATCTACATAAAGTGAGAACCTTTTGGGAGAAGCTGGAACCCTTTATCCTTCTCCTATGCCTGCAGGTCACCACACTACAGCGAGCCAGAACTAGAAGATCCTGCCTGTACCATTGAAACATTGAAATAGCATGACTACTGCTTTAATTCCTTTGTTCAAAACATATCTTAAATGTCTATTACTGCCCAGCTTAACATGAAGTAAGCACAAATGTAGTAAAGGAATATCACAGGAAATAGGTGAGCTTAGCCATGTTGACACAGTAAAAAGCCATCTTGAGGTATGGCATTGCTGTAAAGCTATGTTAAGTCATATGTAGTAGAATTGGTAGCCTAGAAGCAGGCCTGCATATATTTTGATACTTAGCTGACAATAAACTTGGCAAAAGGAAACATATGAATTTCATGTTTTCTAGATTTGGGTGCTCTTTGTTTCACTGTTACCTTTACATCAGGTCACTGATTTTGAAAAGACGAGACTCCCCATATTAGTCTGAAGTTTGTGTTGGCTTTCCCTAATCCTCACAAATACCTGAAGCAAAGAAAAGGAGGGAGCATTTATTTTGGCTCACAGTTTTGGTAGTTTCAGCCCACGGCAGACTGATGACTTTGCTTTGGGAATGCAGTAAAGCAGTATGGCATGGTATGGAGCACACTGTAAAATAATCCACTCACTTCATGGTGGCAAGCAAGCAGAGAGAGGGGATGTAAAATAAGACAGAGGTTCCAAAAAGGGACCTCCCTTTTAGGACATATGTAATCCTCCCAATGAGTTATATTTACTTGAGAAATCTTTAGCTCCTGAGGTTTCCTTTTCTATTACAACTTCTAGTAGTACACAGGCTGGGAAAATTCTGTACCATGTGGTCTGTGGTGGGTATTTCAGAAACAAAGATACAAAGAATGGTAAATGCTTAGATGGGGTACATCTCATGTCAGGGTTAGCTCAAGGATAGCAGAGAGCTAGACAGCAGGTAGGAACTTACATTTTGTAATTGGTGTGTGAAGCTGGACAAGCAAGCTGAGATAAAGGGTTATTAAGTTCATATATTTGGTAAGCAGTTTATATTTTTGAAAAAATTTAAACACACAGTTTTAGTGGGGTAGAACGTGAGTGCTATTTACTTTCAAAACTGTTTTCTAAGACATACAAACTTTTATCCATAAAATTAGGAACCAAGAAATATACAAACAAATATATAGAGAACACAATAGCACTTTGATGAACATTCTTTTCAGGGCATTATGAAAAGTCAAAGAAGAAAATTTAAATCTCAAGCAAAACACTGAAAATCAGAGGTTCATTAAAGACAAGTTTTCTTATTTACCAAGTCAGGAAAAAGAGAATATCAACTTTTAACAAAATGCAGTTGATAGTTTGTATGTCATGCCTTTAAATAATTTTTGAACATTCATTTTTACTTGAGTGACCTACTATCTGACCTCAGCAGGCATGTCATGCAGCTGACAACTTCCTGTAACTCTAGCTCAAGGGGATCAAGCACCCCTGACCCCTAAGAACATTTGCATTCATCTGTAAATACACACACACACACACACACACACACACACACACACACACACACACACACTTGAAAAGTCAATATTTTTTAAAAATCTGATGCCTCTGTCATACACTCCCAGTGCCCTGATTTAGTCTGTCTGAGATACAGCCTGAGAGCTGGGATTTATGAAAGCACTCTGGGTGGTTGGAAGTTGAGAGCCTCTTTTAAAGTCCCTCATCTACAGCCTCACAAAACTTGACTCTAGCCTGGTTTCCACCACTTTTCTAGATTCATGAAGAGTTCATATCAGTCCATATTTCTTTTGAGGCCACATCGTTCTCTGGATTCAATAAATATTGATGACTACTTCCATGACTAAAACCTACCTCCCATTCAGAGGCACTCAACATGAAACTATTCTGTCTGTCTTGGAGAAGGCAACAATATTGGAAGAAAACTGGTTGCCTTTAACTGTTCTTAATATGCTCCAAACTTCCTTTGTCTTCTCTTTGAACAAGATGGATGCCACTTCTGCCCCATGTGGGAGTCAGATCAGCCACTTACCCTAAAGGGCTACTTTCAATTTCCCTAATGCAGAAGGAGGTTAGGGCTCAAAATCTTTACTCTTAATGAAAAAGGGTCAAAAAGGCAATAGGTATTATTCTTATATCATCATCTTTGAAGAGAGGATGATAAATGAATTATTTTGTGGCTCTTTAAATCCTGCATGAATTTACTCATCTTGAAGGTCAAATGACATGTTCCAAAGCTGATGAAGGCCTGGAGAGCCTAGATGCTAAATGACCTGTTTCTCCATCCCCTGAGCACAGCTTATTCTTGGTCCGTTTGCTTTATTTGTATGGTCCAGCTTGTTTTCTTAACATTCTTGGGTTCTCACCATTATTATTTTAATCAATGCAGCTTGAAAAATGCACTGAGGTAAAAGTGTTAGTGCTCAAACTAATATTTTTTTTCTGAACCCATGCACTAGCCAGATGTATTCTGTCACACCGTGCTAGGATATGCTGTTTGATGTTGTGCTTCATAGTATTTTTTAAATTATTCACATATTGAATTTAAATTTATGCAATAGAATGAAGTAGAGAGTATGCACTTTCAGTATGCTTTTTTATTTCTGGCATCTATTTATCCGTATCACTTTTTTTTATTTAAATGGCAAGTCTCCAATTCTGAAGCTTTCTGCTAGTACCCAAAGTCCAAGGAGGATGAGTGTTGTTATTTTCATTGTTTGGGAAACAAAAATGTACCTCTGATAATTTTTGTCTTTGATTACTGCTTCTTCAAAGGATTTAAACCAGAATGAAAGCCTTTGAAATCTTCAGAGATGAGGAGACATGAGAGTTATTCTGTATGCACTGGATAAACAGATGTCTTAGCTTTTCAAACCAAACCTGGAGAATATAATCACAAGCCTCATCAGCAACACAGAAAGTCTTTGCAGGTGTATAATGTTTGCTATTTTACTAATATGAAATGGGAGAAATAATGTCATTTTATTCCTTTTTCTTGTCTAAGAATTTAGTTCCAATTAACATTTCAGAAAACTTCCTTTTTTTGTAAATATCTTGGGAAGCAAAATACACTACATAGAAGTGGAAAAAAATCTTCTTGTCGTTTTGGGTACAAATAAGTACCATTATAAATAGACATATACTGCTTGAAAAGTCGAGGTCCTAATTGAAAAATTCCAAATAAATAAAAGCCAAATTTCATTCATTTACTCAATGGACCAAATCTTGTAATCAGATTTTTCTGAGACACTAATTGGTTTCAGTGTGTGTTTCTCATATGGAATAATTATAGAATTAAGTACATTGTTACTAACTGAGAAAAAATTCAAAACACTAATAGACTTTGCATTGTGGCAACCGATGGCCTATACTGGATAACCTATTCCGTGGACGTGGATACCATAGCTGTTCACTGACTCACAGCAGTGCAGAAATGGGCCTAATGATGCAAAAAAGCAAATAATCTCTATCCATTATGTGTTCAGGCTTTTCAAGATAAAAGTCTACTTATATACTTCGGAGGATAAAGAAAAACTAGGGAATCATACCACCCATTGTCTGGAATGAATCCTTGGTCAGATGGGCCTGAGTAGTTCTGAAGTTTAAGTTATATATGAAGACTCTTTATAATATGGTATCTTGCAATTCAGCAGTGTATTAAATAACTACTTTATGCAAACCACTTATGATGAACACTGCAAACAGCTGCAATGTTGGATTAATGCTACTTCTTCCCTTTGATTTATTTACTTGACTTTTATTTTAAGTATATAGGCATTTTACCTGCATGTTTGTCCATGTGCCTTGTGTGTGTGCCTGGTACCAGTACGGGAGGAAGAGGGACATATATCCTTTAGAATTTGAATCATAGACAGTTGTGAGCTGGTATGATGGAGCTTGGAATAGAATCTGGGTCTTCTGTAAGAGCAACAAGTACTCTTAACTGCTTAGCCATCTCTCCAAACTCACTTCTAATCTTTTAACACTATGGAGCCTTTGACAAAGATATTTTTTTATTTTTTTCAACTTTTTTATTTTAATTAGAAACAGGATTGATTTACATGACAATCCCAGTTCCCTTCTCCCACCCGTCCTCCCCTACCGCCACTCCCCCAACTAAAACCCTGTCTATTACATATCCTTTCTGCTCCCCCTGGATGGTGAGGCCTTCCAAAGGGTGTCATCAGAGTCCATTGTATCCTTTGGGATAGGGCCTAGGCCCACATCCATGTGTGTTGGCTCAGGGAGTATTCCTCTATATGGAATGGGCTCCCAAAGTCCACACCTATGCTAGGGATAAGAACTGAAATTCTACAGGAGGTCCCAGAGATTTCCAAGGTTTCCTCACTGAAACCCATGTTCCTGGAGTCAGGATCAGTCCCATGCTGGTATTCCAGCTATCAGTCTGGGGAGCAAGAGTTCCCCGATGTTCAGGTCAGCTGTTTCTATGGGTTTGACCAGCCTTGTCTGGACCCCTTTGCTCTTCACTCATCCTTCTCTGAATCTGGGTTCCAGTTCAGTTCGGTGATTAGTTGCGGGTGTCTGCTTCTACTTCCACCAGCTGCTGGATGAAGTCTATAGGATAGCATATAAGTTAGTCATCAATCTCATTATCAGGGGAGGACATTTAAGGTAGCCTCTCCTCTGTTGCTTAGATTGTTAGCTGGTGTCATCTTTGAAGATCTCCAAACATTTCTCTAGCGCCTGATTTCTCTGTAAACCAAAAATGTATCCCTTTATTATGGTATCTCCATTCTTGTTATCATCTACTCTTCCCCTTGACTCAACCTTTCTGCTCCCTCATGTCCTCTGCATCCCTCCTCTTCTCCCTTTCTCATTCCCCTAGATCCTTCCCCCCTCTTCCTGTGCTCCAAATTTCCTCAGAAACTCTTGACCATTTCCCCTTCTCCAGGGGACAATGTATATCTCTCTTAGGTTCCTCCTTGTTTATTAGCTTCTTTGGCAGTGTGGTTTGTAGGCTGATAATACTTTAATCTATGTCTAAAATGCACATATGAGTGAGTACATACCATGTTTGTCTTTTTGCAATTGGGTTACCTCACTCAGAATGGATTCTTCTAGTTCTATACATTTTCCTGCAAATTTTAAGATTCCATTGTTTTTTTCCCACAGAGTAGTACTCCATTGTGTAAATGTACCACATTTTCTTTATCCATTCATCAGTTGAGGGCCATCTTAGGCTGCTTCCAGTTTCTGACTATTACAAACATGCTATGAACATCGTTGAACAGATGTCCGTGTTGTATGAATGTGCTCTTATGGGTATGCCTATGAGTGGAATTGCTGGATCTTGTGGTAGACTGATTCCCATTTTCTTGAGGAGTCACCATACTGATTTCCAAAGTGGCTGTACAAGTTGGCACTCCCACCAGCAGTGGAGGAGTGTCCCCCTTTCTCCACATCCTCTCCAGCATGAACTGTCATTGGTGTTTTTGATTTTGGCCATTCTCACAGGAGTAAGATGGTATTTCAGAGTTGTTTTGATTTGCATTTCCCTGATGGGTAAGGATGTTGAGCACTTTCTTATGTGTCTTTCAGCTATTTTAGATTCTTCTATTGAGAATTGTCTATTTAGTTCTGTACTCCACTTTTTAAATTGGATTGTTTGGTGTTTTGGAGATTAGCTTCTTGAGTTCTTTGCATATTTTGGAGATCAGTCTTATGTCAGATGTGGGGTTGGTGAATATCGTTTCCCAGTCTGAGGGCTGCCATTTTGTCTTACTGACTGTCTCCTTTGCCTTAAAGAAGCTTCTCAGTTTCAGGAGGCCCCATTTATCAACTGTTGACCTCAGTGTCTGTTCTACTAGTGTAATGTTTAGGAAGTGGTCTCCTGTACCAATTAATTCAAGGGTATTTACCACTTTGTCTTCTGATAGGTTCAGTGTAGCTGAATTTTGTTGAGGTCTTTGATCCATTTTGACTTAACTTTTGTGCAAGGCAATAGGCTTGTGTCTAACTGCAGTCTTCTACAGGTCTGCAAACAGTTATTCCAGCACCATTTGTTAAAGATGTTCTCTTTTTTCCATTGTATAAATTTGGAATATTTATAAAACATCAAGTGTTCATAGGTGTGTGGGTTAATATCGGGGTTTTCAACTCTATTCCATTGGTCTATCTGTTTATTTTTGTGCCAATACCAAGCTGTTTTCAGCACTATAGCTCTGTAATAGAGCTTGAAGTCAGGAATGGTGATGCCTACAGAAGTTCCTCTATTGTACAGGGTTGTTTTGGCTATCCTGGGTCTTTTGATTCTCCATATAACGTTGAGTATTGTTCTTTCAAGGTCAGTGAAGAATTGTGTTGGGATTTTGATGGGGATTGCATTGAATCTGTAGATTGCTTTTGGTAAGATTCCCATTTTTATTATGTTGATCCTACCTGTTCAAGAGCATGGGAGATCTTTCCATTTTCTGGTATCTTCTTTAATTTCTTTCTTTAGAGACTCAAAATTCTTATGGTACAGGTCTTTCACGTTCTTGGTTAGTGTTACACCAAGGTATTTTATGTTGTTTGTGGCAATTGTAAAGCATGACGTTTCTGATTTCTTTCTCCACCAATGTGTCATTGGTATATAGTAGGGCTACAGAATTTTTTGAATTATTCTTGTATCCTGCCACTTTGCTGAAAGTGTTTATCAGCTGTAGGAGTTCCCTGGTAGAGTTTTTCTGGTCACTAATGTAGACTATCATATTGTCTGTAAATAGTGAGAGTTTGACTTCTTCCTTTTGGAGGATTTGTATTCCCTTAATCTCCTTTTGTTGTCTTATTGCTCTAGCTAGAACTTCAAGGACAATATTGAAGAGGTATGGAGAGAGTGGACAGTCTTGTCTTGTCCCCGATTTTAGAGGAATTGGATCGAGTTTCTTTCCATTTAATTTGATGTTAGCTGTTGGCTTGCTGTATATTGCTTTTATTATGTTGAGGTATGTTTGAGGTCTGTTCTCCCTGATTTCTCCAAGACCTTTATCATGAAGGGGTGTTGGATTTTGTCAAAGGCTTTTTTGGCATCTAGTGAGATGATTTTTTTTTTTTGAGATGGTTTTTTTTTTTTTCCATCAGTGTGTTTATATGGTGGATTACATTGATAGATTTTTGTATGTTGAACCATTCTTACATCCCTGGGATGAAGCCTACTTGATCTTGGTGGATGATTTCTTTGATGTGTTCTTTGATTCAATTTGCCAGTATTTTATTAAGAATTTTTACATCAATGTTCATGAGGGATATTGGTCTGTAGTTCTCTTTTGTAGTTGTGTCTTTGTGTGGCTTAGGTATCAAGGTTATTGTAGCCTCATAAAAGGAGTTTGGCAATGTCCCTTCTGTTTCTATTGTGTGGAACCCTTTGAGGAGCATTGGTATTAGCTTTTCTTTTAATTTCTGGTAGAATTCTGCAGTGAATCTATCTGGCCCCCAGCCTTTTTTGGTTGGGAGACTTTTGATGACTGCTTCTATTTCCTTAGAGGTTATAGGTCTGTTTAAGTTACTTAACTGTCCTTGACTCAATTTTGGTAACTGATAACTGTCCATTTCCTTTAAATTTTCAAATTTGGTGGAGTGCAAGTTTTCAAAGTATGACCTGAAGATTCTCTCAATTTCCTCAGTGTCCGTTGATATGTCCCCCTTTTCATTTCTGATTTTGTTAATTTCCATGCTCTCTCTCTGCCTTTTGGTTAGTTTGGATAATGGTTTGTCTATCTTGTTGATTTTCTCAAAGAACCAACTCATCGTTATATTGATACTTGGAATTGTTTTCTTTGTTTCGATTTTATTGATTTCTGCCCTCAGTTTGATTATTTCCTGGCGTCTGCTCCTCCGGGGTGAATTTGCTTCCATTTTTTCTAGAGCTTTCAGCTGTGATGTCAACTTTCTGGTGTGGCTATTATCTAGTTTCTTCATGTGAGCACTTAGAGCTATGAACTTTCCTCTTAGTACTGCTTTCAAAGTGTCCCATAAGTTTGGGTATGTGTGTCTACATTTTCATTGAATTCTAGGAAGTCTTTAATTTCTTTCTTTATTTCTTCCTTGACCCAGGAATGGTGCAATTGCATGTTGTTCAATTTCCATGAGTTGGTAGTTTTTCTGCACTTTAAGGCATGGTGGTCTGATAAGACATAGGGGATTATTCCATTTTTTTTGTACCTGTTGGGGTTTGCTATGTTGCCGAGTATGTGGTCGATTTTTGAGAAGGTTCCATGTGATGCTGAAAAGAAGGTATATTCTTTTGTGTTTAGATAGAAAGTGCTATAGATGTCTGTTAATCATAATTGGGTCATAACGTCTGTTAGTTCCTTTGTCTCTTTGTTGAGTTTCTGTCTGGTGTTCCTGACTAGTGGTGATGGTGGGGTGTTGAAGTCTCCCACTATAACTGTGTGAGGCCTTATTTGTGATTTTAGTTTTAATAATGTTTCTTTTACGAATGTTGGTGCCTTTGTATTTGGTGCATAGATGTTTAGAATTGAGACTTCTTCCTGGTGGATTTTTCCTGTGATGAATATGAAATGACCTTCTTCATCTCTTTTGATTGATTTTAGTTTGAAATTTAACTTGTCAGATACTAGGATAGCTACCCCAGCTCCTTTCTTGGGTCCATTTGATTGGAATATCTTATCTCAAGCCTTTACTCTGAGGCAATGTCTGTCTTTGAATTCGAGGTGTGTTTCTTGTATGCAGCAGAAGGATGGATTTTTGTCTTTGTATCCACTCTGTTAGCCTGTGTCTTTTTATAGGCGAGTTAAGATCATTAATATTGAGGGAAACTAAGGTCCATTGAGTGTTTATTCTTGTTTGTTTTTGGTTTGTTGTTTGTATTGGTATTTTATGAGGATTTACCCTGCCTTTTATTTTGTGTTTTTGTAGAGTGTGATTATCTATTGCCTATGTTTATGTGAGTGTAGTTAATTTCCTTAGGTTGGAGTTTTCCTTCCAGTACTTTCTGTAGGGTTGGATTAGTGGTTACATATTGTTTAAATCTGGTTTTGTCATGGAATATCTTATTTTCTACATTTATAGTGATTGAAAGCTTTGCTGGGTATTGTATTCTGGGCTGGCATCCATGTTCTCTCAGAGTTGGTAGAATATCTATCCAGGTCCTTCTGGCTTTCAGAGTTTCCATGAAGAAGTCTGTTGTAATTCTGATAGGTTTGCCTTTATATATATATGTTACTTGGCCTTTTTCCCTTGCTGCTCTTAATATTTTTTCTTTATTCTGTACGTTTGTTGTTTTTATTATTATGTGACGAGGGGACTTTCTCTTGTGGTCCACTCTATTTGGTGTTCTGTAGGCTTCTTGTACTTTCATTGGCATGTCTTTCTTTAGGTTGGGAAAGTTTTTTCTATGATTTTGTTGAATATGTTTTCTGCACCTTTGAGTTGTGTTTCTTCATCTTCTTCTATACCTATTATCCTTAGGTTTGGTCTTTTCACTGTGTCCCCTATTTCCTGGATACTTTGTGTTATGGATTTTATTTGACTTCAGATTTTCTTTGCTTGACAAGTTTATTTCCTTTAGTTTGTCTTCATTGTCTGAGATTGTGTCTTCCATCTCTTGTATTCTGTTGGTTATGCTTGCATCTGTGGTTCTTGATTGTTTACTCAGCTTTTCCACTTCCAGCATTCCCCTATTTGTGTTTTCTTTATTGTCTCTATTTCAGTTTACAGGCACTGAACTGTTTCCGTCAGCTGTTTAACTGTATTTTCTTGGCTTTTTTGGCTTTCCTTGATTTCTTGCATCTTTTGTTTTGTCTTTTCTTCCTTTTCTCTGAAGGTTTTTCTGATTTCCTCTCAGGTTCTCTGTCATCTGCATGAAGTTGTTTTTAAGGTTGCTCTCTTCTGTTTCTTCTGTGTTGTGATGTTCATGTCTTGCTGGTGTAGAGTCCCTGGACTCTGGTGGTGTCATACTTGTTTTCCTATTGTTGGATGTGTTCTTATATTGCTGTCTTCCCATCCCTTCTTCCAGTGGGTACAGGTGGTGTCACTTCCTTTCCTGGTGTATATGGGTCCAGTTTTCTCTTCAGGTGTGTGCAATTGGCTCAGATGGGTCTCAAGTTGGGTGCAGGCAGGTCTGAGGCACTCGTTCTTCAGGTGGGTGAGAGCAGCGCTGGTGCAGAGATGTCAGCAGACTCTGGGTTGCTTGGTCCTCAGGGGTTGAATTGTCCTGACTGCAGAACCCAGGGTGCAATTTGCCTGGGTGGGCAGGCGGAAGTTGGGCCCAAGGCAGGGGCCAAAGCAGCTCACCTCTGCACTCTCTATGCTCTGTGGGGCCCCCGAATAGCCCAGCGATCTCAGCAGAGTCAGGATCCCAGGTTCCTCTTTGACAAAGATATTTTTTTAATGGCTATACTATCCCTGAAAAGTGACTGCCATGGTTTGTTTTACATTAACTTGACACAAACTGGAGTTATCTGGGAAGAGTAACCTAAATTGAGAGAATGCCTTTATCATATTGTCTGTAGGCAAGTCTAGAACATTTTCTTGGTTAATCATTATTGTGGGCAGAGCCTGCCCATTGTGCCAGCCCGGGTTAAGCCATCATGGGTGGTATAAAATAGCAGACTGAGTAAGCTACATGAAACAAGCAAAGAAGTGTTTTCCCATGGCCTTTGCTTCAGCTCCCACTTCCAGATTTCTATCTTCAATTCCCAAACCCTTTGCTCCATGAATAGATTTTGATGAGTTGTTTTGTCATAACAAGACAAAGTAAACTGTGACAGTGATTATTACTATTACATATAGAATATGAAATAGTTAATTAAAAAATCCAGTACACCATAAATATATCCTTTTGCATTAACTCTAAGACTAGACTTTTGTTATGTTTTCCTGAATACAAGTGATCATATATTTTAAGCTCTATTCTGCTTTCTGATAAAAAAATATTATTTTAGTCAAATCTAAGAGCATAGTATATTCAGATTATATTTTTTCCTTGTTTTATATGACATTGTTACTGTGGGATTTTTTGAATCTCACTTTTCTTCATATTTGCATCAAAGTGACACAGGTTCATGTGGTCACAATCATATAGAAAGTGTTTGTTGGACTCCAGAGGTGGGCTCAGAGGATCCAAACTCAGCCAGCAGGCTCTAGAACACCCAGGGACTGCCAAGGTTGTGGTAATGGTCCTGCCTCCATCTAAAGGCCCAGGAGAATAGGAAAGACATCAGAGTATTGGAACTGTTTGCATCTGCCAGAAGGGAACCTTGGTCCCATACCCACCAGGAGAGGAAGAGACTCCTGCTACACCCACCAGAAGAAAGGATGGGAAGAATACAATATAAAAGCACATTCAGCAACAGAAAAACCAATATGACACCACCAGAGACTAGGGACCATACACCAGCAAGACCAGAACAGCACAATGTGGATGAAGCAGAAGAGAATGACCTTAAAAATATCTTCATGAAAATGATAGAGGGCCACAAAGAGGTCATGAAAAATCCCTTGAAGAAATGGAAGAAAAAAACAAAACAAAAATACAAAATATCAACAAATCTTTCAAGGACACACTTCAAGACCTGAAACCTGAAATAGAGACAAAAAGAATGCACAATCTGAAGGAATGCTGGAAATAGAAAGGCTGGATAAACAATCAGGAACAACAGATGCAAGCATAACTAACAGAATACAAGACATGAAAGAGAGAATCTGAGGAGTTGAAGATACACTAGGAGAAATAGACTCATCAACCAAAGAAAATCTTAAGTCCAACAAATCCCTAACACAAAATATCCAGGAAATACGGGATACCATGAAAAGACCAAACCTAAGAATAATAGGTATAGAAGAAGGTGAAGAAATCTAAATCAAAGGCATAGAAAACATATTTAAAAATCATAGAAGAAAACTTTCCCAACCTAAAGAAAGACATGCCAATCAATGTACAAGAAGCCTACAGAACACCAAATAGACTGAACCAAAAAAAGAAAGGTCTCCTCTCCATATAATAATCAAACCCCCAAACATACAGAGTAAAGAGAAAATGTTAAGAGCAGAAAAGGAAAAAAGGTCAAGTAACATATAAAGGCAAACCTATCAGAATTACACCTGACTTTTCCATGGAAACTCTGAAAGCCAGAAGGACCTGGATAGATATTCTACCTACACTAAGATACCATGGATGCCAGCCCAGACTACTATACCTAGCAAAGTGTTCAACCAATATAGATGGAGAAAACAAGTTATTCCATGAAAATACCAGATTCAAACAATACATATCCACCAATCCAGCCCTACAGAAAGTTCTTGAAGGAAAACTGGAACCCAAAGAAGTTAACTTCAACCAGAAAAATATAGGCAATAAATAATCCCACTTTACCAACAGCCAAAAGAAAAAAGTGATGGAAACCACACATAATTTCACCACCACCACCAAATTTAAAACAAACAAGGATGAACTATCAATGGTCCTTAATATCCCTCAATATTAATGGTCTTAACTCGCCCATGTGAAGACACAGTTTAGCAAAATGCATAAGAAGACAGAATCTATCCTTCTGCTGCATCTAGAAACACACCTCACCTTCAAAGGCAGACTAAGAATTAAGTTTGGGAAGAGATTTTCCAATCAAATGGACCCAAAAAACAAGCGAGGGTAGCAATCCTAATATCCAACAAATTGGACTTTAAACTAAAATGAATCAAATGAGATGAAGTATGTCACTTCTTACTCCTCACAGGAGAAATCAATCAGGATGAAATCTCACTTCTGAACATTTATGCCCCCAATATAAAGGCATCCATGTTTACAAAAGAAACATTACTAAAACTCAAATCGCACATAAAACAGCATACCCTTATAGTGGGAGACTTCAACACCCCACTCTCACCACTGGACAAGAACAGCAGACAGAAATTTAACAAAGAAACAAAGCAACTAATAGAAGTTATGGCACAATTGGGCTTAACAGACATAGAACATTCCATACTAACACAAAACCATAGACGTTATACGTTCTTCTCAGTGCCACATGGAACCTTCTAAAAAATCAACCACATACTTGGCAACATAGCAAACCTCAATTGGTACAAAAAATTAAAATAATCCCCTGTAACTTATCAGACCACCATGCTTTAAAGTTAGAATTCAACAACAACACAAATTGCAGAAAACCTACAAACTCATGGAAATTAAGTAACACCCAACTGCACAATTCCTGAGTCAAGGAAGAAATAAAAAAAGAAATTAAAGATAACCTAGAATTCAATGAGAATGTGAACACAACATACCAAACTCATGGGACACTTTGAAAGCAGTGCTAAGAGGATAGCTCATAGTGCTAAGTGCCCACAAGAAGAAACAGGAAAATAATCACACTAGAGAATTAACAGCACAATTGAAAGCTCTAGAACATAAAGAAGCCAATATACCCCGGAGGAGTAGACACCAGGAAATAACCAAATTGAGGGCTGAAATCAATAAAGAGGAAACTAGGAGAACAATACAAAGAATGAATGAAACAAAGAGTTGGTTCTTTGAGAAGATCAACCAGATAGAAAAACCTTTCTTCAAACTTACCAAATGGGAGGGAGTGAACATGCAAATTAATAAAATTAGGAATGAAAAGCAGGACATAACAACAGACACATAGGAAATTCAGACAATCATCAGGTCATACTTCGAAAACCTGTATTCCTTAAAGTTCGAAAATTTAAAGGAAATGGACAATTTTTTGGACAGATTTCACTTATCAAAATTAGATCAAGAACAGATAAGCAACTTAAATAGACCTAAAACCCCTAGTGAAATAGAAGTAGTCATCAAAAGTCTCCCAACCAAAACCAAAACCAAAACCAAAACCAAAACCAAAACAAACAAACAAAAAAATCAAAAACCCAGGACCAGATGATTTCAGTGCAGAATTCTACCAGAAATTCAAGGAACAGCCAAAACCAATTCTCCTCAAAGTATTCCACACAACAGAAGCAGAAGGATCATTGCCAAACTCTTTTTACAAGGCTTCATTAACCTTGATACCAAACCAAAAAAAAAAAAAAAACACAACTAAGAAAGAGAATTGCAGACCAATATCCCTCATGAACCTTGATGCAAAATTACTCCATAAAATACTGGCAAATCGAATCCAAGAACATATCAAGTAGGCTTCATCCCAGGGATGCAAGGATGGTACAACATACGAAAATCCATCAATGTAATCCACCATATAAACAGACTGAGGGGCGAAAAAACATATGATCATCTCACTAGATGCCTTTGACAAAATCTAACACACCTTCACGATAAAAGGCTTAGAGAGATCAGGGATAACAGGAACATACCTCAACATAATAAAAGCAATATACTGAAAGCCAACAGCCAACATCAAATTAAATGCAATTCCTCTAAATCAGGTATAAGAGAAGGCTGTCCATTCTCTCCATACCTCTTCAGTATTGTGCTTGAAATTTTAGCTAGAGCAATAAGACAACAATAGGAGTTCAAGGGAATACAAATTGGAAAGGAAGAAATCAAACTTTCACTATTTGCAGATGATATGATAGTCTACATAAGTGATGCAGAAAAACTCAACCAGAGAACTCCTACAGCTGATAAACACCTTCAGCAAAGTGGCAGGATACAAGATTAACTCAAAAAAATCTATAGCCCTACTATATACAGATGATAAATTTGTGGAGAAAGAAACCAGAGAAACATCACCCTTTACAATTGCCACAAACAACATAAAATATATTGGGGTAATGCTAACCAAAAAAGTGAAAGGCCTTGACCATAAGAATTTTGAATCTCTAAAGAAAGAAATTATAGAAGATACTAGAAAATAGAAGGATCTCCCATGTTCCTGGATTGCCAAAAGCAATCTACAGATTCAATGAAATCCCCATCAAAATCCCAACACAATTCTTCACAGAACTTGAAAGAACAATACTCAATACTCAATTTTATATGGAGAAACAAAAGACCCAGGATAGCCAAAACAACCCTGTACAATAAATGAACTTCTGGAGGTATCACATCCCTGACTTCAAGCTCTATTACAGAGCTATAGTCCTGAAAACAGCTTGGTATTGGCACAAAAATAGACAGGTAACCAATGGAATATAGTTGAAAACCCTGATATTAACCCACACACCTACCAACACTTGATTTTTGACAAAGAAGCCAAATTTATATGATGGAATAAAGAAAGCATCTTCAGCAAATGGTGCTGGCATAACTGGATGCCGACATGTAGGATACTGCAAATAGAACCATGTCTATCACCAGGCACAAAACTTAAGTCCAAATGGATCAAAGACCTCAACATAAATCCAGCCACACTGAACCTATTAGAAGACAAAGTGGGAAATACCCTTGAATTAATTGGTACAGGAGACCACTTCCTGAACATTACACCAGTAGCACAGACATTGAGATCAAAAATTGATAAATGGGACCTCCTGAAACTGAGAAGCTTCTGTAAGGCAAAAGACACAGTCAGTAACACGAAACGACAGCCCACAGACTAGAAAAAGATATTTATCTACCCCATATCTTACAGAGGACTGATCTCCAAATTATACAAAGAACTCAAGAAGTGAGTCTCCAAAACCCCAAACAATAAAATTAAAAATTGGGGAACAGCTGCTTCTCTTAGCTCCCTGCCCCCTCTTCCCAGGCTCTCAGAATGAGAAGGGAAGAAGAGGAAGGATGCAGAGGTCATGAGGGAGCAGAAAGTTTGAATCAAGTGTAGATTAGAAGAAAAGATATGCAATAGGTTTTCAGGTAGGGGGAGGAAGGGAGGGAGAAGGGAACTGGGATTGCCATGTTCAATTTTGTTTGTAATTCAAATAATACAAATAAAAGGAAAGAAATCAAAAAAAATGTGGGGAGCAGAACTAAATAGACAATTCTCTATAGAGGTATCTAAAATGGCTGAAAGACACATAAGAATGTGTTCACGTTCCTTAGCCATCAGGGAAATGCAAATCAAAACAACTCTGAGATACCATCTTAATCCTGTTAGAATGGCTAAAATCAAAAACACCAATGATAGTTTATGCTGGAGAGGATGTGGAGAAAGGTGAGCACTCCTCCACTGCTGGTGGGAGTGCCAACTTGTACAGCCATTTTGGAAATCAGTATGGCAACTCCTCAGTAAAAAGGGAAGCAATCTACCAAAAAATCCAATAATTCCACTCAGGCATATACTCAAAAGAAACACATTCATACAAAAAGGACATCTGTTCAATGATGTTCATAGCAGAACTATTTGTTATAGCCAAAACCTGGAAGCAACCTAGATGCCCCTCAACCAAAGAATGGATAGAGAAAATGTGGTGCATTTACACATGGAGAAAAAAAAAACAATAAAATCTTGAAATTTGCAGGAAAATGGATGGAACTAGACGAATCCATTATGAGCAAGGTTACCCAGTCACAAAAAGGCAAATATGGTATGTAGTCACTCATATGTGGATTTTAGACATAGAGCAAAGGTTTACCAGCCTACAATCCACACTGCCAGAGAAGCTAGGAAACAAGGAGGACACTAAGAGAGACATACATGGTCCCCTGGAGAACAGGAAAGGGACAAGATCTCCTGACCAAATTGGGAGTAAGGGAGGTGGGGGGGGAGCTAGGAGAGGAGGGATGAGGAGGACGTGAGGGAGCAGAAAGGTTGAGATGGGGGAAAAATAGAAGAAAACAAGAAAGGAGATACTATAATAGAGAGAGACATTTTAGCTTTAGAGAGAAATCAGGCACTAGGGAAAGGTCTGGAGATCTACAAAGATGACACAAACTAACAATCTAAGCAACAGAGGAGAGGCTACCTTAAATGCTCTCCCCTGATAATGAGATTGATGACTGTCTTATATGCCTTCATGCAGCAGCTGTTGGAAGCAGAAGCAGACACCCACAACTAATCACTGAACTTAATTGGAATCCAGTTGCAGAGAAGAACGAGTGATGGGCAAAGGGGTCCACACCAGGCTGGTGAAACCCACCGAAACAGCTGACCTGAACAATGGGGAGCTCATGGTCCCCAGACTGATAGTTGGGATACCAGCATGGGACTGATCCAGACCCCAGGAATGTAGGTTTCAGTGAGGAGACCTGGGAAATCTATGGGACCTCCTGTAGTAGATCAGTACTTATCCTTAGCATAGGTATGGATTTTGGGAGCCCAAACCACATACAGGGATACTCCCTGAGGCAAGACACACAGGGGTGGGCCCAGGTCCTATCCCAAAGGATATGATAGACTCTGATGACCCCCTATGGAAGGCCTTACCCTCCCTGGGGAGCAGAAAGGATATGTGATAGGTAGGGTTTTAGTTAGGGGTGGTGGTAGGGTAGGAGGGGAGGGAGTGGGAACTGGGATTGACATAAAAAACAATCTTGTTTCTAATTCAAATAAAAAAGAAAGTGTTTGTCAAAGTGTCTGTATTGGTTTTCTTTTTTCTCCATTAGTCCCAGAAAGAGACCCTGTCTCAAAGACAAGTTTAATAGCTTATGACAAACTACCTCTGATATTGTTGCATGATATCCAGATGCATGTGCACAGCCACGGAACACCTGAACATCTACATATGTATGTACACACAAACTGATTAGTAACTAATTTTACAATTAAAAGATTCCCTTACTTTGCAATGTAAAATGATTCTAACCATGATATCTCATTATTTTCACAATCTTAAAAATAAGGAGAGGCTATCTTAGGGGGGCATTTAGGAATCTCATTAACAATCTGGTTTTTAGGTACACAATCCAACCCCTGTGCGATTCAGAGTATATTCAGGTGTACAGTGAAAAATCTTCTATTGACTACCATGTACTATTAGACCTTTTTATGAACTAACAGCAGATCCTGTTTGAAGCCACAGTGGTAGAGATGTTGCATCCAGAAAATATAGAAGTCCCTTCAATGTCAATTTATTTATTATTGGTAAATGGTATAATTTGAAGATCCTTTAAGAATCTTTTTGTTTTGTTTTGTTTTGTTTTTTTACGTCCTTGAAGAGCTTATTTCCTTGAAATTCTTTCCATGTTTTTAAAAGATATTGATTATGCACTTTCCTGCTTGCCAGGTGTTAGGCACAGTGACAATACCAGGGAGGACTTGTTTGTCCTCTGACATGTGCTCAATTAGCACTCAAGGCTCAGACCCAGTGTGGCACAGCAAAGCTCACACTGAATTCTTCTAGAAGTCCCTTTTCATAACTCAAGGCACTCATCTCCTCTCTGATGTGCAGTTGGGAGATTAATCTACATTTTACTTGCTCAATGAAATATGAACTTTAGAGAAATTGGAATAAGAATGCATCGAAAACTTTACCCTTTCCCTCTCTCTTCACCTGCCTGCCACATCTTCTGAAGACATACAACACTAACTAAAATAAACCAATTTTACATTTTTCTCCACTCTGCCCAGTCTGGTATTTAAAGTATGGTCTTTATATACTGAGAGACCTCTGGGAATTTGTTCTTGGAAATATCCAAGGCATCTCTGTTATAAATTGAAACACTGACTTTCATGTTTACTGTGTCTCCTAGGAACTGTGGTGGCCACTTTGAAAATAAAGTATAAACAGAAATCAGAAACAAACCAAACCAAAACTCCCTTTTTTGAATTAATGAGCAATGCCCTACTTAAGGTTCAGGAAGCTTGAGATGTGGTAAAGAGGTAGAAAACACAGTCTAAGGCACCCAGGTATAGGATGACATACCATGAATGTTACCACAACGTTTGTCTTTTTTCTTAATCAACCCATTATCCTGTAGGAAGAACTGTTTGTCTTTATTAATCTTATTACTTTTATTTCATACTAAGGGACTTGATGACATGATAGAGAAGGGAAGGTTCTTGGAAATGGCATCTAGATTCTAAATAACATCGGTAAGCCAATAAAGGTAAATCATTTATTAATAAGAACAGCGCAGAATGAATCTCTATGTACTATAAATCCATGAGACTAAAATAATATTAAACTGCTAATACTATGAGTTTTAATGACTTCAAGGCTATCCTCAGTTTGTTAAAGGGAAATCGTTTGAAAAACCAATCTATTGGAGGAGTGCCAAAGAAGACTGCTGCCCTTCTACCTGGATGGTTCATCTGCTCTGTGTTATGACATCTGTGCTAAACTGCCCTTTTGGGCAGAAGCTTTGTTTTAATACCTTGTATAAAATGACTTCCATTAATGGATGTCCTCTATGATGCTCACTTTATTGGATTAAACTGTATTTGGGTACTAGTAAGCACTTTGGGATATATACCTCCAGAAACCATCAGATAATGAGAGGTTTATCCCTACTAGTGGATTAATACATTGACAGATTCCTAACTTGAATAGCTTTTGAAAAGTGGTAGAGCATTGGATGATGGGGTCTAGTTGGGGAAACACCAATCCCCAGCTGTGACATTTCTTAAAGAAAAAATAAACCAAATTTTCCATCTCTAACCCAGAGAATCTCAGTAGTGTCCACATTTCCTTATTCAGCAGTCCCTTCTGAGTTGTGCGTAAGTTACAAGCCATATAGATCTAAGCTGTTTGTACTCAGTACACAGAATGGAAGAACAAAGGACAGGAAATAGATGAGTAGTAGGTTAGCAGAAATGAACACACTAGGGACATGCAGGAAAGAATGAGGCCAGGCTCTAGTTCTCATTCGACGTCTTTTCTTAAAATACCTACAACTTTGTTACTGCCTTGTTCTTTCCATACTTCATCCATTTACACCTAACATAGATGCCTAACACACGAATATAACTTGTCTTCCTCAAAGATCTGTGATGCTAGTATATGTATAATACTCCAATCCAGGTATTACCAATTACTCCAATGCATAGTCACAATTGTCTGTCTCTTCTGGATCAGCATAATCCCATTAAGCTGTATTCTGGTTGTTGTAGATACCAATGGTTTGCTTTTTTATTATTTACTTAATTATTGAATATCATTCAGTGACATCCATATAGCATAATTTATTTACCTGCTTTATATTGCCAGACATTTAGGTTAGTTTAGGTTGGCAGTAGTAACTCAAGTTCCTAAAAATGCTCATTCATTTCAGTTTTTTTTCACTTTAATATCTTAAACACATTGATGACAATAATTTTTAAGCCAACTATCTACTACAGTGACAAAATACTTGAACAAAAACAATTTAAAAGAAAGAAATTTTACTTTGGTTTACAGATTCAGAGCTTTTTGACCCATGCTGACTCGACTCCACCTTTAAGAGACATATGTTGAGACAAAGCATCATGGCAGATGCCCTTGAGAAAGCAAACATGCTTACATAGTGGCACTCTGACAGGTGATGGATGGAAAGGGAAGGCTGGGATGAGATACCGTTTTAAAGACCTTCTTAGGCTTGTTTCTGTCTTGCAATAGCCTATCAAATTAGCCAATCCATTAATTAGGGGAGGGTCTTTATGATTGAATCACTTCTCCCAAACCTGTCAACTGGAAACCAAACCTGTAGGGCATGACTTAAAATTAGTTCCAAACCATAGTATTTTTTGAAAACTGTTATTCAGAGTCTAACCCAAAGATAATATCAAATAAGTTTCTAACAAATACTGTTTCTATTTCAAAACACAGTGTTTCTTGTGCACTCATGTCTAGTAATTTTTAATCACTTGCCACAGTGGATTACAGATATGCAGATGCAACCCTGGATTTCTATTATTGTACACAAAATGTTTTACTTATTCACCAGACAGTCCAGTTACTGCTTGTCCTGTATACTCTTATGTTGGCTTGGCTTTAAACCTTGCTACTGTGCATGAATTTATAGATGGTTCTGTTTTTTTTTTTTCTTTTTTTTTCTTCAGCCTTTCTAATGTGGCTGGGCTCAGCTATTAACCTGGGGAACAAGTGATGTTATGATTTAAGTTTGGTCTGTGCTCAGCAATTAACCTAGGGAACTCGTTATGGTATGGTTAAGCTTGGTCTGTGGCATTAGAGTGGGTTTTCCTCCAGAATGTGGTCCTACTTCTATGGCAGAGTTTTCTTCCCAGGGCTGATGTGGGTTGTTAATAACTTACTTGTGTTATATTTATACTCAGTCAGGATTGGAGCTCTGCAGATGACCATTTAGCAGCACCTCTAAACCCTTATGATCCACACACTCCACCAATCTCACAGAAACTGCCAGTCTGTAACTCTCAGATTTTCCCAGCTTATGTACACACTGCCTTGATTGCAACAGATTCTCCTCCACATACCCCTATGATGTCCAACGATTCTAAGATGCCCACCTGCACCCGATTTAATAGCTTCATCTTCACAAATGCTCTTTGCTCCAGGACTCTCATCTCCATCCCTGGAGCTTGGCAAAACTACTGCCTACTGGGAGCAGTTCTCTTTCACAGACGTAAAATTTCCCCTAATCTAGGAAGAAGTGAGTGGCGGTGGGATTGTTCTGTCAGCCAGCAAAGTCCTTAATGTCTATGATGCAGACTCAAAACCTGTTGCTTATCTTTCCATGTCTCTGTTTACTAGTGTGATAACTGTAAGTCATGGTTGGAATCCAAATTCAAGCTGCTGCATTACTGTACACATAATTGAATCCCTGGGCTCCATCCTCCTTAAACATAAAATGAAACAGTTAATGTCTAGGAAGATTTCTTATTTAGACACTTTGTTGAAATTTAATGTTTACATCAGGATTTAGTCCAGTAGAAACATGTCAGTTTCCCAAAACTATCATCTTCAAATTACTCTTCTTGGTGTTGTTTTTTTTTTCTCTTTGCTAAAAGGTAAAGATTTACAAAGCAATATTCCCCTAATATTAAAAAGAAAGCATTTTACTGTTGTGAATTAATTCTGAAACTATTTACTGACTATAATTATGTTTCAAAAACAGGATAGTTGCTATAGTGTATAGTTTTTCCTAATTGTTTTAATTTTCTTTTCTTGGTATCATTATGTAAGCTGTAAACACACCTGCATCACACAGTCCTCAATGTTCAGTTGTATATATCTTTTTGTAATTCCTACTTAAAATGCCATTTATTGTCCACTATATATGTACCAGACACTGCTGCCTGCAGAGACTATAATGAATCACCGAGAACTAATACTTACCTTTAAGGGGCTGGCCCTATTATAAAAAGACTTAGGCATAGGAATAGTAAAAGTTAGCTAATAAGACCATGCTCAAAATATTTTGGGGATCCAGATGAGAATGATTAACTCTGGCAGGGGCTTCTGATGAAGTTTCCTGTAAAAGGTCAACTTTAATCTCAGACTCAGTAAGAAAAGGCAATCAAAGGATGAGGGGTTTAATCCTGACTCAGTACTTAGAAACCAAGGGATCATTGGTAAATAACAAGCACATTTCACAGTCTCCACTGCTAAATTTTCCACTTTTAACTCTTTTCTTTCTAAAGTGAGGAGCAATTCTGACCTTGCTATTTTGTTGTGAAGGTTTGAAATTAAGGTTATAGATGCATAAAACAGTAGTCATCATTATTTTTTTATACACCATAACTAAACGGTGTTGGCACATGCAGTTTTTCCTCATTTCACATTGACGATTTTCCCCTGTGCACATATATTCAATCTTGCAAAATGTTTTAATCCATGCATGAATTATCAATTCCTAGAAAATGAACTCATCAGCACAGGCAACATTCAATTGGAACTCCCTGTGTTAATTCAGGAGTTACAGCAGGATTTTTCAAGATACCTGAATATGTATCTGTTAAACATTGCTATAGGAACAGACTTTGGGCTGCAAATTTCTGAGAATCTAAGGGGGAACCTTGGAATTTTTGTGAACAGTTATGTAATGGATACATTAAAGCTCTTTTTATTAAAACTATATGAATTTATTACATTACTTCTGCCAAATCAATTTTTCTTTTTTTTCAAGTTCCCATGTCTCAAAGCACAATTTAATCTTTCTCTTAAGTTTTGTCTTTTTATTTTCTTCAAAATATCTCTTGGATAATGAATATTTTGGTGTGTGTAGATTGGTTATGTTGCAATATTGTACAATCAAATTTATTGGTGAACTTTAAATATTTAATTTTTCTTTTTACTTCCGTGTGTGTGCACATGGATGCAGTACACATGGAAGCCAGGGCATGGAATAGGAACCAATGTTTCAGGAAGTTATAAACTCTCTGATGTAGGTTCTGGAAGTCAAACTTGGGCCCTCTGCCATAGCAGCACACACTTCTCAGGTGAAATATTTCTCCAGCCCAACACCATTTATTTACATAAAAACTCCATTTTCAAAAAATCTTAGATTCACAGAGAAGCTAGGAAGCTAGTATATGGAGCTTCGGTGTGCCTTTCACTCTATTCCTAGTCTGCAAACATCTTACATTTGCCTGATACCTTTGTCAAAGCTAAGACCCTGGTGTAATCTATTAATTCTTATGAAACTCTTTCTTGTTTTTCCCCAAATTGCCTTTTTTTTTTTTTTTCAGAATCCAATCCATGCTACCACGGCACACTTAGCCGTTTTATGCCCTTAACCTCTTCTGGTATTTGTGTTCTGAAAAACTACTGACCTTCTTGGGGGATATAATTGGCCTCCAATAATCTCAATCTCATAGGGAGTAGCACTTTTAGGAGGTGTGGGTTGGTTGAAGTAGATGTGGTCTTGTTGGAGTGAGTGTGTCACTGTGGGGGCAGGCTTCGTGGTCTCTTGTGCTCAAGACACTGCCCACTGTCTCAGTACTGTTGCCTGCATGATGTAGCACTCTCTGCCCCAGCACTGTGTCTGCCAGGATGCCTCTGTGTCGTCCCACCACGATGATAATGACCTGAACCTCAGAACTGGAAGTGAGTCATCCAATTAAATGTTTTCCTTTACAAGAGTTACCTTGGTCATAGTGTCTCTTTAGCGCAATAGAAACCCATAGAGAACATATTTGACTGTGGGGTTGTGTAATAAGTTTCCTCCTCCCATCAAGTATCTGCTTCTTTTGGAGCCAACTTCGGAGGTGACAACTGCAAGTTATCTGAGCTTCTGACTCCAGCAACTTTTATGAACGCACTGAACTTCAGGAATATCACGCCTTCCTCCAGTAAGGTTGCTTCAATTCAGAGAAATAACTGTAAGCACCCCCCCTCTCACATTTGTGGAGCTCTTCATCTTTCCTGTGTCCCTTTCAGCTGTGCTCCCTGAGGGGGTGAAATAGATATCCAGTTGTGGTTTTCCATTTGTGACTGGCCATGTGTCACTGTCCTGTAGCACCAGTTGCCTATTCTTAAAAGTTCGGCTGCTACTGAGTCTCTACAGTAAACTCTGCCCCTTGCGGGGCATGTTGGTGGTCAGAGAAGTGTCCCTCCATGACTAATGCTGACAGCTACAGTTATTTACAGGCATAAACACAGTATTTGTGTGCTTTGTGCGTTAAATTATGAGTGTTGCTTGTGTTCGCATGCATGTGCTTTCTTGTGTGTGTGTGTGTGTGTGTGTGTGTGTGTGTGTGTGTGTGTGTGTGTGTGTAGAGCCAATCTCTAGCATTCATGTAGAAAGGAATGCTGCCAAATAAGTATGCATACAAATTCCTATTTATTGAAAATGTAAGTATTATAGCAACATAAAAAATCAATGTTTATCCAATTATTTTCACCGACAGTATCATGCAATGCAACGTAGTTTCTCATTAGATTAAATCAAACCGTCCTTAAATACCATTTTACCAGCTGTTACTGGATAAAGGGCCATCGGAACAGTTTGTAGTAGCAAATATGTAACTCTCTGGCACATGTCTTTGCCAACATCGCTACAGCTGTGTATATTGTTTATAAAAAGCAAATGCCCTTGGTGGCTTTCCTTGAGTTATATTGAAATACCTTTTTCTCTACTAGAATTTCACATTTCCTACTGAGGAAAAAATGGTGTTTAGTCCTGAAAAGTTAGTAATATTTAATACATACCTGACAAAATATTTTAGGCTTTGATTTAGAATACAAAAGAAAGAAATATGTTACTAAGCAATATGCTCATCACACCAGAGTCAAATAGACTTTCCAGGCCCCTGCAGTTGATTGCTATACAGACCTTAAAATGCTCTACATTTCTAATATTTTAAACTGGGATTCTATCAAATCACTAATATTCATAAATCCCAAACATGATCATGAAAGGACACACTGCCACCAATTTGTTTTGTTTTTAACTTTTAAATTTTTGTACACTATGCAAACCAAACTTAATGAAACTTTTACTTAAGATAAACAATGAAAGACTCAGACCCTTCCCTTAAAAGTCTTGGCCAAGATGCACACTTATCATTTGAGGTTATCCTACTAAGTCCCATGCCTTGTAGTTCAGGAATGCATTTAGTTTATATTTATGAGCTTTTATTACTAGGACTAGAGTCCACACTGGAACATCTGCCCTTTATTCCAGTTCACTTTGGCCACATCCTGATGAACAACAAAGTTTTTATAAGTCATAAAAGGACAAGGAAAATACCATGCTAACACTCAAAATTACAACAAAAAATGAAATTTTAATGTTGGTTTTTATGAAAGCATTATAAAGAGCATTTGGATTTCAAGTAAGCAATAAATCATTCTAAGTGGAGCATTACATATATTAGATGATCAGAAAGGGTAATTATTTCCTCATTTTACTATCTGCCTGCTCTTATCTTTTTTTTAATCATCCCCCCTTATCATTTGAGTTTCTCCAGGAGCAGACACCTGTATAAACATATAATAATGATTACAATGCTGTGGAATAGAAGAAAGTGTTTGTCTAGCTAAATACAAATTTTATATTTCTCTGTTATTCTTCATTCTCATATTAACAGATTTATTTTCAGCATATCAGAGTCAGAGTTTCTGTGTTTTGCCATGAATTTCATTGTACATCTGGACCTTGATTAGATCATTTTGGTTATTATGTTGAACATTTTTGAAGAAAACAGAAAAACTGTCCAGCTGTTGTCTTCTTGGGACAAATGGTAATATTGTTGTTGTCTTCTTTGTCCACAGATTTTCTGAAGTGTAAATGAGATCATAAATGAGTGACTGGGGAAGCCATCTTCCTTTATCCTTTGTGTGTATGTGTGTGCTTGCAAATGAGTCTATACAGAATGACCATGTTTTATGCCCAGTGCTGCTATGTTTCAGTATTCAGTTGGAACTGTGTATTGCTCTGGAGAAGGGCACATGTGACTTCTTTTGCTAGAGTTACTACCGTTACCTGAAGTTTTGAGTTTGTTGATGGCATGCATGTTTACTCACTTGCTAGATCACATAGACTTTCATTTTACATCTCTTGAACATAGAGTTCTGAAACACCACTTCAATAGCCACATTGGAAACACAGTCTAACAGATTCTATGTGGCTACTGAAAAACACCATATATGAACACATTTATAGTGACAGTTTCTCAAATGAGTACTTCGTTTTCATGTTTAAGATATTTTTTATATGAAATATCTTTTTAAATGTCCCTTTGACTTCCTTCTGTACTATACTACCTTTAGCAGGTACCACCCTTCCACAGCTCTCAAACATGACGTAGATAGGAGATATTAAGGTTTCGTAAGACATGGTTACTTATGTTACTATGTATCATCTAGGTCTTTGTTCATAGTGTTTTCTCTACCAAATGCAATGTCCATATTCCTGGTTTCAACTCATTCAATGTATCATTTCTTTCATGGAATTGTTCTAGCCTGTTAAATCTGGTAAAGAAAGTCTTCTCACATGGAGTTCCATTCAACTGGGTAAAATGATGGTGTGTTTTCTTCTATTTGTCCTGTTTTGACAGTCAGCTTCAAAAAGTCTGTTTATGCATTATTCACTACTTTGCTTCTAGTACCTATAGGTTTCCTGGAAAAATAAAAAATTGAAGGCGAGGGTGTAATGATTTCACCAGAACCAAGATAATCGATAAATGGATGTTTATTGGGTAACACTTACACAGAATAATACAAAGAACCTCGCGAGTGCTTCTCTGCCTTCCTACCTTCGGATAGGCTGACCCAACCGAAAGACCCAAGCAAGCGAGAACATGGCTAACTCTTCCCTCTTTCTGCTTCCATTTGCCTGAAAGAATGCTAATGTTCTATTTTAGGATATCAAATGGGCAGAGACAGTGAAACAGGCCACAAAGGGGTGTGGCCACCATTACAGGTTCACAGACAAGATGCCTACAAAAAAATCTAATAATTTAGTAAAAAGAAGAATGAATGAATTGGCTAGGTTTTTTCATGTGTGGATGGTTAGATTTCTCACAACTCTATAGTGAAAAGCAAAGATATATAGAATAAAAAGTTCTTAATTTTCCTGTCATCATTTAATGTCATGTGTATTATTGGCCAGAAAGTTTTATACACTTTTCAAAGTAATTTATACCAATATAAGTTTTGGAGAAAAATTGTTATCACAAAATATGAAGGCAAGCACAATAAACTTAATCTTGCAATCATGATTGATGTTATGTTAATGAATATTTTATTTTTGAAAAACATCACTTGCCACATAAAAGTGCTAATTTGATTTGTGTGGTTGTTTTTGTTTGTTTCTCTGTTGCTGTTACAAACACTATGATCAAAAGTGAATGGCGCTTACTGGTTACTGGTTTGTTTCATAACTTGTTTAGCCTGTTTCCATCTGCCCAGGGGTGGCACTGCTCACAGTGAGCTCATCCCTCCCACATCTATCATTAACCAAGATATCCTGCAGACATGCTTTTGGCCAATCTGATGGAGGCCAATAGCTCAATTGAGCCCCTCTTCTCAAAGGAAAAAAATCAGCAGTATTTCTTATTTTCTGGAATACCATTAATTGTATTATAGAATAGAATACTTTAGAATTATATGGATTCACATTTGAGTTGACCTTTCATTATCCATGTACTTCATGAAGAAATTTTCAAACATTTACCTATCCATGGTATTTTTTTTTCCACTCAGGAAAATAACTGGAACAGGAAAAGGCAAAGAATGGCTTCATCATGAAAGAATGCTAATGTTCTATTTTAGGATATCAAATGGACAGAGACAGTGAAACAGGCCACAACAAACACTTTATTTGATAATGCAGCTCATGCAAAATTCAGAGGCAAAACTGCAGCTAGAAACACTATGTGGCAGATGAACCCCTTGCATGGGGAAGGGACCATAAAGTCACCTCAGAGCCCTTTCTTCCATTTTTATTCCTGGATGCTTTGTAAATCTGTGGCACACAGCAGGGATAAGTTCCAGAGCAAATGTGTACATTTAATTTACCAAAAAAGAAATTTGTATAGCTATGTTAAACCGCTCTTTTGGTCCCTTTATTGTAAGAAGTATTTTGTCATTCTGTCACAATAAGTCAGGAAGCAGAGCTTTCTTTTCTCTAAAACATTTTAAAGTTAAACATATGTTGAAATGCAAAATTAGATTTTTGTGTGGGGGATTGTTTTCTTTAAGGAAGCATTCAGACTTACCTATTCTTTTAGACTCTCTCTTGGTTGTTTTAGAATTCTGTGTAAACATTTTTTCTTTCTTAATCAAAATTCTTCTAAAACTTGGATTGGTGTCATTAAAACACAGTATCTTTAGTCAACATACCCCTTAGTGCTCTCTACAGTGTTCTTCTTTGAGTGTTTTTATGACTGTCAACTTACTGAGTACCCATCTGTGGCAGAAGGAGTTTGGAAAGATGGTCCCTTTTGCTGACTGCCATCACTGGTTACCAGGGATTTGCTTCTCCTCAATCTGCCCCTTTGGAACCATAGGAAGAGTCTTACTTCTCCACACATGGATGCTATGTCATTCATCGGCTTTTCTTGGGCCAGATGGGGAAATGTGTGATTAAATATAGAGCTTGCTCTTACTCTGTGTTTCCTGCACCACATACAGAGGTTGTTTCCCATTTGAAGATGCACCGTAGACTGGTGTGGAAAGGCCAAGACTCTGGATTTTGCTGGGCTGACAGGATTCCCTAATGGGAAGGTCCTTGAAACATCCTCAGAAGCAAAGTTTCTTTCAATGCAACTTCATCTTTTCAGTAAGGTATGGAACCATTAACATCTCTCCCCCAAACCAGGGCCTAGAAATATCCCCCTCCCAAATCCAATCGTAAAGCTAAAAATCCTGGGGCACTGAGAAGTATAAAACATGCTTGTCACTTGACCTGACTACCTGAGTTCAGTCCCTGACTATGTGTGTGTGTGTGTGTGTGTGTGTGTGTGTGTGTGTGTGTGTGTGTGTGTGTGTGTGTGTTACATATGCATATGGTGGTCCAAGCAGAGGCTAAAAGAGCATGTTAAGGGTTCTGTTTTTGACACAGGGTCAATCTCTCCACCTCCATCTCCCCTTCCATGACAGGTCTGCTGGCCAAGAAACCTAAGTGATTTATACTACCAGGGCCATGGGTATATGTGAATATGCCTGGCATTTTACATGGTTGTTGGCCATCATGAATCCTGGTCTTCACAATCATATAGTGAGCCCTCCTACCTACTGAATCACCTCCCTGGCCTGATCATATTATCCTGTATTTTGCATACAGGTATCAGCATGAACAGGCAGGAAGAGACCTTCCCTTTGCAATTCAAACTGCAATCATTTTCTGTCAATTATTAGCATGAATGTGGTCAAGTTATTTCACCTCCTGTTTCTCACTTTCTATTTGTGTAAATAATTCTAAGCTACCTGATTTGGCTTTTATGAGAATAAAGTAACTTTAATCACAAAGTGAGACCCTAACACAGCCTGCCGTCTGCTGGATTAAATACTTCATACCTTAAATACTTATGCAATGTTTGAGTATCCTAGTAAACCCCAGGCATATCCAGTCTGAAATTAGATACATTGTTTTGTGCTATTGATGTGCATATAGCAGAGAGATGGCTGAGTAAGCGAAAAGGGAACTCAACCCCTAGCAGGTCAGGATTAACCAGAACCTTCCTCCTTATCTGACCAATTGCAAGGATGGGCATTTTCATAACAGCTGGAGCAAGGTCAGGTTACAGGATTGGCCATCTGAGAATCTCAGAATGAGCAGTGTCTTTTTAGGCAGTTTTTCTTTCCTCTTCCACATCCCTTAATTACCTTCAGTCTTGTCAGTGTGTCCTCCGTATTTGACTTCCTCTGGCTCAGACACAGTGGAGGAGAAATTCTGTGGTCTCTGTGGTACCAGTTCATGATAACCTTGGGGGTCACAGTGCATTGTTTGAGAAATATTGGCTTAAGCTATATTTTCTCTGCTTGTTGATGAAGTGTGTCATATGGGAGAAAATCAGAGGCTATCCCGAGGTTGAAGTGTATTGTGTTTATTGCTTTTTGGCTATCTACAGTGTCCCTTGCTCTGTCAGCAAAGGCTATTAGATTGGCCTTTGATAATTTTCTCTTCTGACTTCATGTTAGTTATTGCCCTGTGATCTTAATGGTTGGAAATTTTTTATATCATACCCCAGCAATTTTTAAAGATACTTAAGTTTACATGAATTGATTACAATTTATAGCATTTCATTTTTAAAGGTACTTCTCTATAAAGACTCTAATAAACTTTGAGCATCTCTCTCGACATATGTAAATTCTGAATCTATTGTATACTGCAGGATAATTGTTGTCAGCAATGGTATGATGAATACACACACACACACACACACACACACACACACACACACACACAGTTTTAGGCAACTGTATTTTACTGCTTGTATCATCTCTTATTAGACATTTTATTTTCTTTTTAAATAAATTTCTTTTGTTTCTAAGTCACCCATTGTAAGGTATATCTGTGTAGCCCTAAATATGCAAAGATAGTCACTGGAAATTATCCAAGGCTCTTCTTCATAAAAATCAGAATCTAGTCAAGATATTTTGAGCTAAAAAGATAGAGATGACTAAAGAGAATAATCAGAAAGTTCAAAGAAACAAATTGTTGGGTAAGAGTCTAAAAGTCCAACAGAAACCTGACACTTCAAGTAATCTGCCACTAGTATTTAACCATTGGCTCCAAGACCATACTGCTTAAAAGACAGTCTGTGAGTGAATGTGTGTGTGTGTGTGTGTGTGTGTGTGTGTGTGTGTGTGTGTGTGTGTGTGTGTGAGAGAGAGAGAGAGAGAGAG
>NW_023276807.1:249757899-249797899 GCF_003668045.3 Cricetulus griseus | reverse complement strand
ACATTTAATAGTACTAAATCCTGAATTTTGAAAGAGTGTTCTCAATTTATCATCCTCAATTTTGTCTGTCAGGGAAGAGAACCCATGAATGTGGATGTCAGTGAGGAGGCCTGGGAAATCTATGGGGCCTCTTGTAGTAGGTCAGTACTTATCCCTAGCATAGGAATGGATTTGGGAGCACATTCCACATAGAGGGATACTCCCTCAGGTTAGACACACAGGGGAGGGCCTTAGGCCCTATCCTAAAGGACATGATAGACTCTGAAGACCCCTATGGAAAGCCTCACCATCCCTGGGGAGCAGAAATGGTATGGGATAGGTAGTGTGTTAGTGAGGGGCAAGGGAGGAGGGGAGGGAGAGGGAACAGGGAATGACATATAAAACAACCTTTTTTCTAATTTAAATAAAAAATGGTGTAAAAGAAGTCCCCCCTGCTGAATCTATAAAACACTAGAACTCTTCATTAAGACTTATTTACAGACTTTAGATACCGGAAAGCTATTGCTCTTTATCCAAAAAGAGTTTCTCTTCATAAGAAAGTCCCAAATAAAATCCAGTTTGTTTCCTTTTTTATTTTAGAGCAAAGCAAACCCTACTGCATATCAGTAAATAGCTTACAAGTCAGTAGAACCTTGAAAAGAACAGATAAATAACTCTTGCCTCACCACACAGAACCTAGTCATGTCTTGCTCAGGAAGTCAATTTGTTTTTCAGCCATCTTCTTTGAAGGAAGTAGAGGTAAAGAACACATTTTCCCCCACCCCATTTGGCCAATTTTCCCCTACCATGACATACAAGATTCACGAGACATACCCTGGTCATATTAGTGTCATTGTGGTGGATGATAGAACCTGGGATGTTTGGTCCAGTCAATGAGCCTCTGCCTTGTCCGACTATGTGATCTATCATTTTAATCATCTCTGTCTTCTGCCTAAAATGATGACCAAACTCATCACCCTGACACCTGAGAGCCTTCATAATCTGGCCCTCGCCTACCTCACTCTGACTTCTGAGGCATTCCTATAGTGTGCTTGCTCGGCCATTCACTTGAGTTGAGTTTCCCAGCTGTCATCCACACCACCATTTATGTGTGACTTTGACACTGCTCAGGCCAGGCCAGGCAGTTCTGAGTTAAATATACTCTGACATGCAATAGAATACATCTAGGGACAATGATCAGTCCAATATATTCCTAAGGCCAGCCTTTCCCCTACTAAAACATGCGATCTTCAATACTTAAACATACAGATCCTCATTTCTTCCTCCTCTTAGTTAAGTGATCTCAGTGGCACAGATTTAATTTATTTTGTTTTTGTCTTTGTTTACAATATGTTTTCAACAGATAATCATGTCCATGTAACATATAAAAACACAAATTGCATTTTTCATCGTTAATATCTTAGCATACAATGTAAATTTACTCAATATATTTCTTCTATGCACATGTCTGTGTGTTTGTATGTTTGTTTGTGTATGTGTGTTTGTATGTTTGTGTATGTGTGTTTGTATGCTTGTGAGTGTGTGGTGTATGCTTGTGAGTGTGTGGTGTATGCTTGTGAGTGTGTGGTGTATGCATGCTCAAATATAGGTTTATGCATGTGTGTCAGTTCATGGACAGGTGTGTACACATACAGGCCAGAGATTGATGATCAGTGTTTGTTTTTTTTTCTGAATTTCTTTCATCTTATATATTTACGTAAGACCCCTTACTAGCCATTTCAGCTAATCTAGTTAGCCAGATTGCCCCAAATAAAAACCAACCTTTTCCTCTAAAGCTCTGGCATCATTAGCAAGCTGATGCACCTAGCCAGCATTTAAGTGGGTAGTTGGGATAACTGCTTCCTAATGACAGTGAAAGAAACAATAGAGGTGGACGGTTGGGAGGTGAGGAGGTTCTGACTGGAGTTTTGGAGTGCATCACACATAATATAAACCCACAGACAGATATTGGGGTTCACACTGAAGATCAGAGAAGCAAAGCTGCTATCCACTAGCTCTTACCTGTACATCAGGGTAAAAGGGCTTTCTTGTCCTCATCGTGGCTGGAGAATAAATCTCTGATACTGACTACTGAATGCCCTGCTCCTATTGTATATACCCCTCTAAGGCTGGCATTAAAGATGTGGGATCCCAAGTGCTGAGAACTCCTTTGTGTGAGCTGTTTCTCTTTAGACTGGTTCACTCCAGTGTAACCCTGGGTGGCCTTCAACTCATAGAGATACATCTGCCTTTGTGTCCTGTGTCCTGAGATTAAAGGTGTGTGACATGTCTGCCTGGCTCTATGGCTGTGACAGGTTTTGCATTTTTGTCTCCAGTGGCTTTATTAAATCATAAGCAATATACCACCGCATGGGAGGGGAACTTTAATCATAATATACTGTATGAACATTCAATAATAAGTAAATGGACACACACACACACATACATACACACACACATCACACACACACACACACACACACACACACACACACACACACACTCACACACACACACATATAATATTAAAACAACAACAAAGAGGTATTTGAGATCACAACTCAGGTCCTCAAGCTTACATGGCCCATACTTTAACCACTGTACCAAACCCAATACTATATTTTTTCATTTACTTTTGTCCTTGTGTCTGCCCAACGCTTATTCAGTTCCTTGCTCTGCTTGTTGTCCAGAATATTCCAAAATGAGCATATGGGTGGTTCCTTGTGTGTATTGTGGTACAGTTTTGATCAAGTACTGATAGAAAAACTATGCGCTACTTATGACCTTCAAACTCCTTTCTTGGTCATTGACTAGTATGCTGGGGTTTTTTCTCTGTTTACTAGGTCTTTAAAATTCAGAGATAGGTTAGAATTGGGATAAACAAGAATGTAAAATTATTTAAAGCCACTTAGTTTTATCATTCAAAATTGGAAAATACATGCATGTTAAAAATGCTTTTCAAAATTTTCCTACACATTAAAAATATTTGAGATAATTAAAAATGCTCAGACATTGGATTTCAGTTCTGTGCAGTTTATAGCTAGTATGTACAAGGCCCTGGGTAAAATCTCCACCATCACAACAACAAAGGTGAGCCATCTTTTAGTCTTATAAATGATATCAGTCACTGTGAGTTAAAATCGACCTATGGAAAGCACCCAAAACTGTATTTTTGAGACAGAAACATTAAAGTCAAATTGTGTTCTACAAGCGCTTAGAGGTGTCTATAACACAATTATGTACTTTTGGGAGGTGGTTCAAAATATTTATTGAGTGAAATGATTTTCATATGTTTTATTGTCAAACTCAGCTATATACAGGATGCTCAGAGAACAAAATTCAAAAATGCAACAAGAAAAAGGACAAAAACAATTTCAGGACTGATTATTTTAACCATAAGATGTTCCTAAGTGCAATCTGTCTTAAATTCATTTATATATATATATATATATATATATATATATATATATATATATACTTGTTGAAATAATAAAAGGTTTTAGAAGTGCTTTTAGTTAAGAGAAACATTTGTTGCATATAGACTGATAATTCAGCTGTTAGATTATTTGTCTAATTGCACAGGTGTCTGTGTTTGAGTCCTAGAATCATATAGCTTAGGTATGTTGGCATATACATGTAAATTTAACACTTGGGAAGCAAGCATATCAGCAGATGAAGGACATCCCTGCCTCCACAAGTTTGAGACCAGTCTGTAATTCATTGAAACATGTTCCAAAACCTACTAAAACCACCTACAGAATCAGCAAAGGAATAGCATTTACTGCACATTGAACTATGTATATTTTTCCATGCAGCTTTTAATTTTAAACCAGCTTCAGGTAAAAGAAGTATCTGTTCATACTGCAGCCCAGATATGAGTATGTAAGAACATGTGAGTCCTAGAACCAGCCAATGGTCTAAATGGCACACCATTTTCATAAACTAATAAAAATCAGGGCAGATTTTGTAATCACAGAGAGAAAAGAATATATTTTGTCTATGAAAGATTCATTTTTCACAATCATATAGTTATTGTTAAATATTTAAGATTCCTACAAGAAACCAATTGCATTTTCAATAGTCTTCTTTTTATCTAAATGGGACATACATTTTTATTGTTGTTGTTTTTCATTTTAAAGAGATTTTTATTAATAACTTCTTTATTGACACTTAGGGAGTTTTATACCACCCATCACAATTCTGTTCACCTTCTGGTCACCCCACCCTCCCCTCATCTCTGCCACATTTCCTCACATAAGCAAGCAAACAAAAGCAAAAGCAGAAACAAAACCAAACCCCCAACCTAAAACAAAACAAACAAAAACCCAAAACAAATACAAAACAAAAACCACAACAACAGATAAATCTCCTTGCTTCATCTCCTTTCCTATTTCTCTAATATCTCTCTTCATTCACCCTCGTAGCAATGGAGGCTTCCGTGTGCCAAATAATATACCTCTTCTTCCCATCAGTTTTACTGATAAATGTCTTTTGCCATGAGTCACTTGTCTGGTTCAAGGCCTCTGATTTCTGTATACAATTATCACTGTGTCCTCGCCAGTACTCCTCTTGGATATTCTGTGACTGCCACTCGTCTTGCAGGTCTTGGGGATATCCCTTTCACCAACTAGTCCCTTCACAAGATCCAGCAGGTGTTAGTCTGGTAGATGCTAGGGTGGGTCAACCCAAGGCCTGGGTGTGGATCTAGATAGTAGCCAAAATGGTCAATCTGGGCTCCTGGAGCCACACACCTGAGGTGAGTGGGCAGATTCATCTCCCCTACATGCAGTCTCTCAGGGTCTGTTCATCCAGGCCTGTGCTGAGGCCTGGAGGCCATCTCTCCAGAGTTCAGGAGCCGGCTCTCTTACTGGAGTGTCCTGTGAGAGAGTCAAGGCCAGTGAAGGGTTTGCCTGGTTCAGTATGATCCTATGATTTCATTTTGCAGGTTCCTAGGGCCTCTTGAGGTGACACAGGCTTTAGACATTTGCAAAGACCACAGATGAAATGAAATGGGAAAGAGACTTCTTAAAATATTTCAAATACATTATCTTTCTTTGTCGCTATTGTTAGGAGGTAATGATATGTTACATAAATCTTATTTTATTAAACAGAAGATATTAAAAATATAGCTCCTTCCCTTTGAACATTTTAGAAGAGATGGTTACTTAACTTCTCAGGTTTAATATTTGTTTTATTTATACATGATTTTGTTGTGTAGCCAAGGTTGGACCTGAAACCCAGGGTATCCTCACAACTTTGGTCCTACTGTCTATTCTCTCAAAGTACTATGATAAAAGGTCTGCACCACCATTTCATCATAGCATATTTTAAAATATTACAGTGAAAAAAACTGTTGGGGATTGGAAAATGTGATTGATTAGTCAGATATTATTCTTGTGGATAATCTTTTTTGTTTATTTTAATGGACCTTCAATCAGTATTCAGAGCTTGACTTTGGTAGTATTGGTATGTGGCCTTAGACAGGTAATATCCTTCTTTGTACCATTTGCTCTTCACCTATGGTTACTATAATTAGCTAATTGTAAAATAAAATACAGGGTATTTAAATCTTACTTTATACTATCTAACCGATATTGATATGGCCAGAAAGTTAGTCCTCATTTAAACATTTTCAAACCCTTTTTCTTATTCTCTTTCCCATTTCATTTGAAGCGTTTTATACATTTCAACTGCAGAATTTTATTCCTACAAAAGCACATTGAAACCATTTATTCTTGAGATGGAAATGGGAGTTGTACTCTAGTTGGAAATTATCCATTTAATTTGCAATCTTCTTAAGTGTTTTCCTGTTGTCAGTGACTAAAATTTTATTGGTTATTTTGACCTTGAAAATATCCTCACATACCCACCCATGAGAAGACCATTAAAGTGGTGAATACAATGTCTTCACAGTATGTAATTGAAGCTATGGGGTGAATGTTTTGGTTTCCTTTAAACAGTAACTTTCAACAAATCTGCCCTCTACATGTAACCTGAACTAACGCTAATGTTATTTCGGTAGTCCTGAAAATGTGTTGAGTTCCTCTATTCCACACACAGCCTTCCCCCCAGAAAGTCTTTTATCTCCAATATTCTGAAGGGGCAACCTTTATGTTACTGGACAGCATAACTAAATACTCTGTTACAAGCTGGATGAATGGTGCCTGCTCATGGTACATTTATTGTGCATGTTTGCTCAGTCTGACTACTTTAAGTAGTAGTTAAGAATAATACATTTTCTAGACTAAACTGCATGCTATAAATTGATTCATTAACTGAGGGTCCAGTAAATACCAGACATTCATTTATGACATCTATCTTGATTGTCTTAATAGAACCATTAAGTGAGGGTCCAATAAATACTACATTTGTATATTTATGCTATCTTAATGAAACATCTTACATCAGAAGATGTAGGGAAATACAGGCCTAATAAAATGCAGTAACACATCCCCTTTTACTATGAACTTATGGTAACACATAGATTTTATTCAATGGGAATCATGCTTGGCTATTTGTTTAAGCTTGATTGGCTTCTCCAGAATAAATACCAACATATCCATCCTGACACATTTGAATATTGTCTTGTAAATAATTCCCAATTCTCCTTCTGAACATCATTTTCACTCTCAGATTCAAGTATTATATTTATTTTTAATATATATTCTAACTTAGAATATATTCAACCTTAATCTATACTTATATCATAATCAATCTATTAAAATTGAACTGATTTTAATTCACATATTTCTTTTTTCACAAAGGTGATTAATAGTTTTTCACAGTTTGTGTTCTGATTTCATAATATTGGAAATAAAATTGAGGTCAAGTAAACATTTTTATAAAATTGCTGTTAATATGTTTACTTCAGAAATGATAATATTACTTTGGGTAAATTGTGAGGCATGGTGGCACATGCATTTAGTTCCAGCAGTTGGAAGGCAGAAGCAGGTGGATCTATCTGAGTTCCAGGCAACCCAGGACTACATAATGAAATCTTAAAAAAAATTCACTTGGATAGTAACATATGTAAGTTAAGTACAGTGTAGTTTAAGAAGTTCATATTACCCATCAGTTATCTTCATGGTCATCATCATTGCCTCATTAGTGATGGTATAATAACTTTCTTTTCTAAACTGTATCCCAGGACCTCATTTGCATCTTTACTCTATCTCTGTATATAAATTAAATTTATTTCAAAACTACCATACAGACATCATATGTTTTTTTCTTTTCTAGCTTCATTTACGTTTTAAAATGTATTTGCTTATGATCATCCTCCATTTGTATTTCCCCTTGGTATTCTGTCTGCACATTTGCCACATGTAAGTGTTAAAACTGATCATGTTTATAATTTTCAGCTGAAGAGCAGCCTACTGGATGGTTTTATCTTCTTGAATACTCTGAACAATATCATAACTGGGAAACACAAGCCAAATATATCATATTACACAAGCTTCCACATTTTGAACATTTTTCTTATAAATGGCAAGTCATTAAGACTTCTAAGCAGAGGAGCAACCGTGTTAAGATTTGTACATTATAGTACAAATTTCAGCTCCTTCAAATTGATTACAGCGGCTCAGATAGTAAAAGAGTAGAGATAAATTACAGAGATGCAATCAACCAGACATAAAAAGGAATTGGACATCAATGGTAAGAGAAGAAGAGATAAGGATCGCCCTCTGTTTCTGGCTTAGACAACTAACTGATAATATTGTTCTTTGAGCTTTACTTTGGTCTGTGAGGGAAATAAATCAACCCTGAGATGCAAACATGTGAAAAGTATTAATATCACTCCCATGGGCATGCAGTCACTTCTACAAGGGGGTTATGCTATTTTTAGATAAATAAAGATAAATTTTGCCTTAAAATAAAGGCAAAAATATATTTTTTAAAACTTAAATTTTGCATGAAGTAATGGGAATTAAAACTGATTTTAACTTGTCATAGCCTTACAAAAACAGTTACTTATACAAATTATACTTGCACAGAATTATTATATGCCATGACACTTATTAGATAGATTATAGGGAATACAATTGTCACTATTCTTTGATATGATAGCAAAGCTATTGGAAAATTATACAACTGGTAGAGAGAAATATTTCTAATTCCCTTGTTTGTTTCATGATAATTGTCCACACTAAAATAGGAAAAGGAAGATATTCCTTGCCATTAGTATTTTAAAAGGTTAGAATATAAATAGCTATGTTATAATAAAATACTTTATTTTGAAGAACTGTGTGATTACATTTTAGATTGATGGCTTACATATATACTTCATAGGGTCATTTGTATGTCACTGCCTGAAACAGGGTCTAATTTAGCTGTGAAAATTAAATAAATCTGTTTTCAACATTATTTCCAGGGAACAAAATAATTTGGATCTTGCTTACAATCAGTTTGTCCAAGATACTAACAAGATTCATAAGTTTAATGAATAGAAAAGAATTTAGTAACTCTTTCTTTCTGTGCATTGAATCCTATGGAAGTGTTTACTGATTCTAGCCTGGATTTGTTTTGCTTTGTTTTAGGGATCTGTTTCATCTGGTTCACAGTGACAGTGTGGTGCTAATGAGTCCTATGACAGCAATAACATCAAAAAACAACCTGTTCTCTGATATAATTACCTCTTTCTTCTGCACATATACTACTTAACCTTTTATCATGATAGTAATGGCTATACTTTTTTATTTTATCATTTGCATCAAAACCTTCTGGAGTTAGGTATGAAAAAGGGAAAGTATGTGAAGAACTGTACTCAGCATAAAATATTTATTCTAATACTTCTCATGAGTTCAATTTCCTAGTAATTTAAAATTAAAAACTTATCTATTTTATCTTTCTTCATGGTTTTCCTGTTTTCCATGACTTTCCAAAGATTCTCAGCTCCATGGTCTAGTAAATAGTGTCACAAAGATGTAGTGACATGGCTGGGGTGTAGCTCAGTGGTATAGCACAGGTGAAGAAAGGCTCTGATTTGATCTCTATTCTCACAGAAAGAATAAAATAACCTAGTTTAGAGTATACCCTTAATTAATTATGCTTCCAAGGTTTACATTGTACTCTGTGGATAGTTGTCCTTTGTCAAATATATGGATAGATATATAGACAGACAGACAGACAGAAAGACAGACAGACAGACAGACAGATACTTATAGATAGATGATAGAGAGACAGAAAGAGACAGAGAGGAACAGAAACAGACATACAGAAAGAAGGGAGGGCTGTGTTATATGAATCACATAATGACTGTTTATAGGTTTACATTAAAAGCCAGCATAACATAGAATAGTTTATGTGTCATTTTCAATTCAATTGAAATGTATCTACTGAAAAATCATTTATCTATTTTTCTAATGTCTGGTAAAACAGCTGAATGTCTGTAGAACCCATGACTAGTGTTTGCTTTTACTTAGTAGCCATGTTTTCACTGTTGGATCAAGCTGACATTCTCCTAAGTGGTCTCCAATGGAATGTAGTAAGCATCCACTCTAGATATTATGTTCATTGTAAAAGAATCTTGACAATTTCAGGTTCCTTTCACAGTCTGTCATTGTCACTCGCCTACCAGTGCTGTGACTGTTAATGTCTTAGAGATTTGTCTCCTTTATCAGGGTCAATCTGTGGGAAATCAGAACAACTCATTCCATGTCACCTAAGTATAAAGGATAATAATATTCAATATTCTTTTATTAATTTAATGCATGATAATAGAAAGACATATTCATAGGTCACCATATTTTCTGTTTGATTATTTTGTGTGTACTCTATTCAAAACTCATTTGAAAATAATATAGTCAACTGTTCTGGAATATATCCATTACTTGGTATGTATAATAACAAAAGGAATAGATTAAATAATGAAATAATTATTTATAGTAGGGTTAAAAATGGTGCCATTCATTCATACACTCGTGTTTGCATGTTTATTAAAGAGAAATTAAACATATTTTTCAAACACTTTCTATTTCCCGACTTACCTATTAATTGTGCTTCAAAATCTGAGTTGACCAGGTTTCTTCTCAGAGAGTGGAATATGGCTACATTATAAATTCCATTTTAAGTACATTTTTCTAAAAATAAACTGAAATGAATAGAAATGTGAACATTCCAAATTCAACATGTAAATTCAGAAAGGAACTGTAATTTTAAACCATGGGTTGAGATAGAAACTGAAAGTAAAATATTATTATGAATTTAAAAATTAAAAAAAATGTGACAATAGGTATGGCTTGATCACTTGGTTTCATTATGTAAGAACTTCCCTTGAGTCCTGATGTTAATAGTTCACACATCCTTTTTCTGTAATATCTAGCCTCTGTTCCCTTGTGATCTGCCCAATGTTGGGAGGAATACTGTTGACCAAGTCCATTAAAATATTGTTGGTAATTCTAAGTGATCAAAAAGAGAGCAATATGAATATTTTGAGGAGCTTGTGAATACTTTCTTTGGGTTTTACCATTTTATATTTTTGATTATTCTTTGAGTTATGCCTAAGTGGTTATCTCCATCAACATGCAAGGGCTGTATCAGAATCATCTTTTTATTTTGACTTTCAGGAAACTAAAGTGCTTCTAGAAAAACTAAATCAATTTCCTTTTATTTCTATTTCCTGCAACTAAAATGCTATAATTTTCCTACTTATTAAAGCAATGCTCTCCCTTGTGGTCTTAAAAGCAATTATGACAAAACCAGTGGACATATTGTGGAAGAGGGAAACTTTGTGGAGTTCTCTGCAACATGGAGAACTACAGGCAACTGAAGACTGCTGGGAAAAGGAATATTAGCCCTTCCAGGATGATCCCTTTGTTGATTGCCCAGAACAGAAGGGTCAGCCTTGGAATCATATAACACACAGCGAAACTGAACTCAGCCGGTTGTACATGTCTATGTGTATGCTTGTGTGTGCATAGCCATGCATAACAATAATCTGAGAAAAACAGGGTATCAACTTGAGAGTTGTAGGCAACAGCAAAGATTTTAAAGGAGCTGGGGGTGTTGGAGGGAAGGACAAGAGGAGAAATCTGATGTAATTCTACGTCAAGTAAATATAATTTACAGTAATTATTAATTTTAAAAATTTGTGGCTGTTTGTTATATGTGTAAGGTAAATATATATATATATATATATACATATATATATATATAATGTGTGTATAATAATTTATAGTGTTATAGATATTGTAAAAGATGAAAATACTTGAAATTATTTTACTAATTGTAGGCATGTCTTGTTCTGTAGAGGCCTCTTTTCATTTCTCATTTGTTCATGTTAATGGAGAAGGAGTATGCTATAAATAATGCAAAAATCACTTAGGCCTGACTTGGTTATATATTGTATATTTTTCATCAGACTTAGTTCTTAATTGTTTGCTCTATTTATTACCTAAATGAGCTAACATCATGAGTATTTAACAAATGATGATTGGTGGAGATGGCTAAGAGCCCTCTAGTTAGTGAGAAATTCAATGTCATGTATGAAACGTCTTGAGAAAAACACTTACATGGCAGTCTGACAGCTCCCATACTAAGAATTTGGCAGACTAGGGTGCCACAGAGATGGGAAAATAATTGTAAACTTTTGCACAGCGATTCAAGCAAAATTTATTTACTGTTTCATTTTAAAGTTACTATCTCAAAATTTACATTTGCTATGTTCTACATATCTAAAACAAGGTGAGATTATTTGAAGTCTTTTATCCTAATATTCTCTTTGCATGATGCCTTGGAAAGTTGACTTTTATGTGGTTATATCACATTTGCCTGGAATAAATAAAAAAAGTCATGGGTAAGAGGTGTAAGGTATATAAAATTCTTGAATATGAAAATGAACTTTTGTATCGAGTGTGGGAGCAGGTTGGAGACATATCTTTTATGTGAGTCATTTCTGAATAAAGCTATAAACTTTTTAAAACTAAAAGCTGTCATGGTTTCTAGTAAAATAATAAAGATATCCATTTTAATTGATTCGTTTCATTGTTTAATAAAATCGCTTTGTTTGATTGCTGAAGATTTGAATTGAATTTTCATTACCCACTTCTGAACAATTTACTCTGAGATCCAGACAGTATTGAGCTAATGAGTTTGAATTTATATTGAACCTTAACTGTCTTCATGAAGTAAAGGGAAAAATATCATGGCAGTAACTAAGTAGTCTTCAGTGAAAACTGTATCGTAGAGATTTTACAACAAAGCTTTTAGTAGAGCTTAAGCATTAAATTGGAATTTTACCAACTTTGCTGTTTCTATGTTTATAATGGTTTCATCTATTTTAAAATAAACTCATAAGGTAAAAAATTAAATGCATGATTTCTTACTTAAATGTTCTAGAGGAATGTATTAATGTTGCCAAATTTATTCAAAGTCATGATTTTTAAATTCCTTCTAAGAAATCCTAACTAAGTATCTCAAGACCTAGATTATTCTAACATTGTCCTGAATATTAAAGTGTCTGTCCTTCAACTGATGGTTAGCTTTGTCACTGGTACTAACCCAATCCAAGCATTACATTTCTCTTAGTTTGAAATGCAGTGATGTAGTCATTGGCACACCATTGGCATTTTTCTTTGATGTTATTCTGGTTCCTAAAATGATATTTTGTGCTCTGCTCTTATGAATCCATTTTTTTTATACTTGTGGTAGAATTAAGTCATGCACTTTAACTTAAAAGTTGTCCAGTTTACCGTTTACTAAAAGTATAACTTTGCATTGTGTAATATTCATTCTACTTTGGTTCAAAGGGGAATTTGTTATATGACAAAGAAAACTTATTATTTAGTTGTTTAGTTCAACCAGGATTAAACCTTACAAGTAGGTTAAATGTTCCAAAAATGTTGCTTTGCTGAAACCTTACATCTTGTCTAAGAAATAAGAAAAGATAGAGTTCAGGGAAAAATTTCTTACTTCACCCCATTTCCTTTCAAGCCCAATTACTAATTCCCTAATGTTAAACCTCTTCAGATCTCATTTAAAATTAGTGTTTGGATGATTTGGATTAATCTTATATCCAAATAATTTATATTCGTTCCCACAGGAAGCAGTGGTGGTTCTTGGGATAAGGAAACACTGCACTCTCCCCCATCCCAGGCATCTCAGGCTCCTGTTACACATGCCCGCACGCCTGCAGCCTGTAGCCTTCCAGTTAGCCATCCTCTCAACCATCTTCAGCACAGCCACCTTCTGCCAAATGGTACGATGGCGATTTTTAGCACTAAAAGTGTAGTTTTAAAAATTCTTTTCTTTAATGATTAGCAGGATGATAAAAAGATATATTGCATTCACACCATCAATTAGTGAAAAGTATAGCATGCCTATAAATTGTTACATTGCCCAGAGGAATAATAAAGCCAAGAACAGAGTATTTGTAGTAAACACACACACACACAACACACACACACACACACACACACACACACACACACACACACACACACACACATTGATGTGATGAATTATGGCACCAAGATAGTTAGCTTTATTTGCCTGTCATGAGTGAATATTACTGTATACAAATAAGCAAATTGCTTTCTCTGACTGTCACTATTAGAATATTTTTCAATGGTTTAACTGGTAATGACATGTCATTGATGATTTTAACTGGTACACAGCAATGATGATGTATGTGTATTCTGTTTTTAGGACTGGAACTTCCTTTTATGATGATGCCCCATCCTCTAATTCCTGTAAGCCTACCTCCAGCATCTGTCACCATGGCCATGAGCCAGATGAACCATCTTAGCACCATTGCAAATATGGCTGCGGCAGCGCAAGTTCAGAGTCCTCCATCCAGGGTGGAGACATCAGTTATTAAGGTAGAGTCTCATCATATTGCTTTGGAATATTCATCTTAAATTACCATCGCTTTGTCCACTTGTTTTATCTCCATAAGTAAATCTCACTCCTAAAATCTAAAGGAGAGCAAATAATCTGAGTGGGACAAAACTATGCATAGTAATTAGTCACAAGGTATGATATTAAAACCAACTTGTGAAATGTTAATGTATTGCTTAAAAAAATAACATAGGGGAGTAAGTAATACAGTTCAACTGATCTGGGATCTTGCATTCACAGAAGTTTGTATGTAGTTCTATCTATGGTGTTATAAGCCTCATAATACCAGACAAATGAGAGTAAAATTCTACATTTATTAAATGTATCACAATGGAAAAATATAGATGAATTTTTCTCATTGTAGTCAACATCTAAAATATGAATGAAGCATGGATGCATTATCTAAGTAATGTAAAGAATAATAGTTAAGTATCTATAAATTTTATAATACCCTGTAATGGAAAGTAGTGTAATTATTATGTAAAGATTATAAGTGTGTATATTATATACTTATGACATTCACTCTCTATTACATGTCTGTATTTAAGTATCTGGACATGTATGATATACACATAAATATATTTTCTTACTATTTTACAACATATTTAGGTTGAGGTTGTTAGATTTGGTGAGCAATAAAAAATAACAAAAGAAACTTTTAAGAATAGATAAAATTTTAAAAAAAAGTAAAGGATAATTAATGCCACATAATCTTCCTTTGATATACTTTTTTCCTGCATAAAATACTTGGATCCAGGACAGTTGTGAAGTATGACCTAGACAAACAGTCTGTGTAGTTCTGGGGTAAAGTAACATGTAGCTGTAATTCCAGTGTTGGGGAGGCTGAGACAGGAGACTCATGAGCTAGTGGCTAGCATGGACTACAACTGACTGTAACTTTGTCTTAAAAATTAAAACATAAAAAGTAATACTGGAATAATGTTAAAATGACTTTGCTTAGTTAAAAGCATTATTTTTTCCTTTAATGCTGTTTCTGTTAACAATGAGAAGTGTCTCTTACCATTTTCAAAGTATAATTACCAGATAAGGAGGGGGATAAAATCACATTAAAAACACCAAGATCAACTACTAAAAACCACTCCCTGGGAGCAAGCCAGTGATGTCACATTTTCCTCAGAGAGACCACTTGTGAGGACTCTTTCTAAAACTGTGTTTTCACCCTTAACGGCTTTAGAGGACCCTGAGGTATAAGATGATTTGTTACTCAAGTGATTTTTCTGTTATTACACTTAGTATTTTGGAAAAATTTTAGCACTAAAAATATGACATGTGTAATCTCATTGAAGTGACCCTTTAAATGCATAAAATATTTGCAAGAATTCTTATCCTTGTGGAGGATGCTATTTTAACATTTTTCAATTTAGTAGTTTAATCACAAGTTGTCATGGCTAGAGAGATGGCTTAATGTTAACAGCATGTACTGCTCTTGCAGAAAACCCAAATGTGATTCCCAGCACCCACATCAGGCAGCTTACAGTTGCCTGTAATTCCACCTCCATGAGTCCTGACACCTTCTTCTTGACTCTGGCTATACCTGCACTTGCATGTGCACTGGCAGATATACATTTACATTTACACATAATTAATAATAAAATGACATTAAAAATGATTCTATCATTCATTTTTCAAAAATAGATCACATAGAATCATTTAATATGATTAACCTTTAAATCTGAGTATCCTATAACTTCTCATTTAGATAAGACATCAATAAAATATCTACAGCACAGAATTTTGTATTTAAAATATATTTATAAATTAGGAGATTATGCTTTATATATTTTTGAATCCAAAAGCACAGAGGGATATCAGGAGACTTGACTGACTACTATTTTCAGTATACACACAGTTGTCTGTGCAGCAACTCATGTTAATTGAACTTTACAATCTGGAAGCAGCTTTTAATAACTCCATGTTTGTTTAAGTTGCAGTAAGTAGCAGGAAGAAGTTAATTTTCTTCTGGAAGTGTCTTTAGGTATCAACCCATAACTATATTGTTTGGAATTCAGAAATATTTATGTTGTTTCTTGAACTAAGTTTCAGAATGCAGAGGAAGGAAATCTAGGAAGGAAGGAAATGTCCAAAAAGGGAATAATACAGTAAATAGCTTTATGTCTTCAAAAGCATGCCAACACCTACTAAGTCATACTGATCTTCTACTTCATAGTCTCTTGGGACAAATATTTTCAGAAATTTGGCAGCAGATAGAGTTGAGGAAGTTCTGGATCATGGTATAAATCTCGGTGGTAACAAGGACATGAGAAACATTGCTGTAGATGTGATTAATTACAGAGAGCAGACAGTTCCCAGTGTGCTATCAAAGGGAAGACCAACTGGTTTGTAGTACTGCTGAAAAACCCATCTGCGTAGGGCTCCTTTCTTAACAGACAGCATTTACTTTGCATTTGAAACATTGACATGCTAAGTGACAGAGTCAGGTTCTGAGATAATAACTAAAGCATCTGAGTTTGGTATTAGTACACTCCATAGCTTAAATCTTGTTTAGTAAACTTACTTTATCTATGCTAATTAAATGTAGTTTAGGGCAGTTGTATTTTTCCCAAAGAAAATGGCTGACTGAGATGTCACATTGAACATAATGGGCCCCTGTGGGTAATTAGAGTAGTGTCTGTGAGTTGATTTGTTTGACAAGATTCTAAATGTGAAGGCCAGTTGAAAGTATAATGTTGAATACTGAAGCCTCATGTTAAAAGAAAGAGCTTCTGAAGAGAAAATAGAGCCGTGAAGTGTTGTCTACATACTGAATAAATTGCTCAGATGGTAGGAAGTAAGAATAAGCAAAACAAATGAAGAATGGAAATGAAACTATGTTGTATAAAATAAAAGTGAAAAATATACCTCTTAGGGAAAAATATGCCTCTCTTACTTAGTTTTGTAAAATAAAATATCCCAATACTTTTTTTACAATGACATCCTGACTGCTGCACTCAAATTGGACTTAGGTCTCTACCTATGAGTTGCTGCCTCTAGGAAAGTCTATCTGTTGTTATTCCTAATATGGTTCTTGAATAGAAATTCTTTTCTATGTAAGTGATTAAATTAAAAATAAAATAATACTTTTGTAACATTGGTGAAAATTATATAAAGCTGAATTTTTAACTTCTATAAATAAAGATCTTTTGGGGAAGACATACTCACATTTTTTTAATTTGAACAATGTTTTCATGTACAAAGGCAGTATTAGGTAAAACTTGTTACCAGTGGATGAGAATGTCACATTTCAGCTGGTAGATTGCTTGACTGGTCTAGCACAACTCTCCCAAACATGAGCGTACCCACCCCTCACACACACACAGTGCTATTTGACCCTCAATAAAAACAAACAGTTTGTCTCTATATTAGATGTTTGATGACTTAATATTTTATGAATCTTACCTTCTTGTGTATAATTGTGACAGCTCAAAATAAAATAAAAAATAAATTAAAAAATGTAAAGAAGGATAGAGGAAAAGTTAAAACTATTGAGGGTTCAGAATTGGAAAAATTACATGCCAAGGGAAACATACCTACCTGATGACTAGCAATGACATTGTTTTTATAAGTGCAACCTTCAATGAGACACAATGAGAAAGTTGCCCAAATGGTGACTAGTTTAGAAGACTGGAGGGGTTTAGTAAGGCAAATTTAAACAAAGATAGATAAACACCATTTAAATAAGCATAATTTTACCTTGAATCCTTAAGATCTATACATTTATAGAGATATATCAAATTATTATAAACTGTATGACTATAATGTCAATGAGGTCAATGTATTTTTACTGTCTGCCATTGACAAAATATAAGGTAACAATAAGTTGATATTTTTATGCTGTTTAAGTTACCCTTCTCATTGTTGTGATAAAAGACCCTACCATCATCATGTAAGAAAGGAAAGGCCTTCTTTTGGCCCAGAGTTCAAGGGTCGAGTTGGCTGTGCTAGAGAAGTCCCGGTGGGAAAGCTGAAGGAAGCTTGTCAGATTGTCTCCACAGAAAACTGCAATGAGGGCTACTGCTTGGTTTGTTCCTCTTTATGCAGATCAGAATCCAATCCCAGGCAATGGCACTGCTCCTAATCAGGATAGGTCTGCAACTTATGTTAAACAATTCTAAACACTTCCTCACTCACATTTCCAGGGTTTTGTTTCCATGGTGATTCTACATCCTTTCAAGTTTATCTCCAAGGTTAACCAATACATATATCATGCAACTCAGTTTCCTCTGTGGTTGAGAAACAGTTTCCCACAGCTTCCCCATCTACACAAACACACACACACACACACACACACACACACACACACACACACAGAGAGAGAGAGAGAGAGAGAGAGAGAGAGAGAGAGAGAGAGAGAGAGGGAGAGAGAGAGAGAGAGAGAGAGAGAGACAGAGAGACAGAGAGAGAGAGCAAAATAAACATTGAGGATATTGCTCAAATTGGTCTATTAATCAAAATGAAATTGTATCTCAACTATTAATTTAAAATATGTTTTCAAAAGAAAGATTTCTACTAGTTCTTTTTGTTTTAGTCAATTAAAGATTGAAAGAGTGTGGTATCTCTGCCTCCACACTATGGATTCTAATATTTTCTGATGGTACCTAATCAAGCTTTTTTGACTGAATTTGTGATTTTCTAGAATGTGACCTCTACCACTGTACAGTACTCTGGAAGTAAACTGACCAGAGACTAGACTCTGGACTTGGATATAAACCACAATTGGTACAACAGTCTACAAATATAGCCACAAGTCCCAAGATATTTTTTGGTTTCTGTGTTTGTGGGAGTATGGTGTATTTCCCAGAATGTTTCACATACATCCTACTAAGTCAACTTTTTTCTAAATTCATATTTGTATTAGAAATTTGTGTTTATCTACTTTTTACTATTAAATCTCAAGTCCCTTGATTTAGAATCTATAAATACTTTGAAAGGCAAACATCCAAAAATCCATAATAGGCAATCATGCCATTTCTGTATGATTTCTATAATTTAGAATGTTTTCCCTTTTAATCTTAAACCATTAAGTAAAATAAGTAGTCTAAATCAAGAGATCAATTTCTTGTATCATTAGCATGTTCTTTAATGGGTTGAAATGCTTTGCTAATTGATTCTCTTTGGATTCTTTTAACCCATAACTCTTAAGTCCTCTGAATGAATCACTGCTCTAATCACAGTTTATTCAATACTTATGTAATGATATCAAAGACGTTAAGAAAAATTTCTTTCTGAAACACATATATTTAGTGGTTTAAGAAATGGAGCCTGGAGTAGGATTTCTGGACTTAGTGTTTTTTCTGTACCACCTCCTATCATGTGCCAAGTTGTTTTACATGTGTGCAGTGTCTTTCTCTTTGTATGGAGACCATAATGACACTACTTAGGCCAGGTATTATAATAACAAAATTAATATTTACGGTATCTTTAATTCTTTGTAAAAGCAATGCCAACAGCTTATGAGTACTTTTGTACACTTTGAAAGTATTCTTAGTCATCAGACATACAGGTTCCTAGGAGGTCCTGATCAGGTTAATCAAATATTGTCACAAGTCTGTTCTGAGATTCCTTTATGTCTTATTCTCTTTTCTTTTTTAAGCTCTCCAAACATATATATATATATATATATATATATATATATATATATATAGTGTGTGTGTGGGTGTGTGTGTGTGGGTGTGTGTGTGTGTGTGTGAGTGTGAGTGTGTGTGTATAATTGACTTCTTGCTAGGCAGTAATGGCTCACGTTTTAGTCTCAGCACTCAGAAGGCAAAGAGAGGGGTACTTCTGGGAGATTGAGGCCAACTTGATCTACACTGTAGCACAAATAATATAAACCTTGAGAGAGATATTGGGATTCAAAGTGAAGATCAGAAATAAAGCAGCCAACCACTAAAGAGATCTCATCTATACCAAAGATCAGACCAAAGAGGTGATCCACAGAACCTCAGATTTTATCTCCAGATTGCTCTCCACCAACCCTCTGAATCTGAGATTGTTGCTCTCTTCAATGTGGCTGGAGACTAATTGCTTAAGCCTGATTTTTTTTTCTTCCTTATATTCCTCTCTAGTGCTGGGATTAAAGGCATGCACTCTGTTAATCATTTAGACTGATTCATTTTCATGTACTCCTGCATGGACTTGAACTCACAGAGATCCCTCTGCCTGTCTCTTGAGTCCTGGGATTAAAGGTGTGTGCCACCATTGCCCAGATTCTTTAGCTAACTACTGTGGCTGATGTTGCATTCTTATCCCTACACAAGCTTTATTAAATCCTAAATAATATATCACCACACTACACAGAGAGTTCTAGGACAGCCAGGGTACACAAAGAAAACCTGTTTTGAAACAACAAACATTGACTAATTTGGAGTCAGCTTCATATTTAAGCAAAACAGAAGGAAACAGAAAGAGAGAAAGTGTTTTTCTTCCTTTTTGTATAAATGACTTCCTAGATTTTACAAATGGCACAGAGGACAAATTTTATGGTCATATAATTTGTCTATCCAATAAATGAGTGGGGGATAATATCATTATAAAATCCTTGAAGTGATGAATATCTGGTGTGATAAGTGGTTGTTGGTATCATAAAGGCATGTGCGATACTCTGCTGTTAAAGGCATGTAACACTATCCATAAAATACACTTGTTCTTAAACAAACTTGAATGTATACTCCAGCTCTAGTTCTGCATAGACTCAAGAAAGAAAGGAACATAAATATCATTTAAACACATTAAAAAACTGCAAATAAAAGGACTATAGTAAAGGTTGACCTCTAAGACCATACTCTGTGCCTAACCAGATGAAAACTTGGCTACAAATAATTGCTATGCAGAGAGATGCCAATAAACAGTAAGACAACCAGTTCTTAACTGACCCAATTTTTGTTCATTTCCTTCATCTACACCATTCTTGTGACCAAAATGAAATGAATTCAACCTTTTAATTACAATGATATTACGGTTCTGATAGCTAACAACTATATTTCCTGCTCTATGGAAGATGAGGCAGGAGGATTTTGAGTTCAGTTACAGTCTAGGCTATATAGTAGGAACCTACCATAAAAGGGGCAAAAATTGATATTCATTTTGCACTAAGATGAATTAAATTTCCAAGTCAACAGTATTTTTTGTTTTGATTAAGTATATAAATTATGACCTATAAATCACTAAGCCTGACAGACTTACCATGTATATATGGAAAAAACAGAACTCTAGAATGAAGAAGTTGAAAAGCAAGTACAGAAGAAAATTAAGATTATATTTCTTGACACTATTTTTTAAATTGATTAAAATTGAATATTTCTTGCATTTCATCATCAGAAAACCTGTTTTTGAAGTACTGCACATATTCCATGGACCCTCATTGTAGGAGATGAAATTGATGGAGTTTTCAAATGGTAGCTCATTTCAAATGGTAGCTCATTAGTTAATATAAGTATGTTGTCATCTCTCATTACGTCTCTTAGAAGTCCTTTTTAGCATATATACAAAAGCAAAATACTAATGCTACTCTTGATATTCCTCACACACTAAACAAAATCTATGTAAGTGTGAGCAGTAGGAAAATCAGGAGTGTGGGAATATGGGATTCGGGTCATGTACTAAGTAGAAAAAGTGGCCAAGTATATCAATTTGTGAGTTAAAAAGTTATATAGAGATGTATTTAGCTCTAAAAATATGTGTTTATCAACTTCTGTATCATTTCCAATCAGAGAATCTAACTGAAATAAAGATAAAGTAAAGAGGTTTATAAGGAGAGTGAAGGGAATTAAATAATAAGCAAAAATAATTAAAGCTCTGTGAAAAATTATTGAGTAAACTAGCTGTGATTATTTACGCTTTCTCATGGAATGCAATCTATTTTTTTTTTTTTTTGTGGTGGAGGGTAGGTAGCTACGACAATGCAATTTTGAAAATATTTCAATCAGTCATAGATAGAACAATATTAGTACTTTGGTTTTGAATTCCACCTTTGCCTTTAAATTACCATAAGGAACAATAGTCATTGTTCTGAGCCAATGTATGCAGGTTTCTCTGCAATTTTTCTTGTACCATTACTTTTTCAGTTTGACCTTTTTACAGTGAAAGAGTACTCATCTTAAATTTTCATTTGTTATTGTGGTGAATTTTATAAAGATGGAACATTGCAAAAGATTGTGTTTTATTGATTGGTGGAGTAGATGTAGGACTATAAAGCAGTGTGTCAAAGTATTAAATAATCTTCCTTTCTGTTCTACCTCAGGCCAAGTTTAGAGGTTAAAAGTCATCAAACAAATGAAATTATAAATCCAGTTTACATAGTTTCCCCAAAGACATTGAACTACTTCTTTCCTATTATGTCTAAATAAAAGTCATTATCTATTTTGTTTCAGTAATAATTACAAGGTTCTCTCCTAAGCTATTCTTTACTGTCTCCATTATTCTCCATCCTATAGAATACTCTGGAAAGACACACATATAAGTATGATAAAAGAATTAAGCTTTTGAAATAAATTAATTTATCATACAACAATGTATTCAAATCTTACTTGCTCAATAGATTTTGCTTTAAAGAAATTCTTTAAAGGATAATACATCACCTTCTAAGGACTGAAATTATACATTAAATGAAATGACTGAATATGTTGTGTCTCATTTTACAGAAAGTTTCAATTGAATAATTAAGCTTTTAAATCATAGAATTTGCATGAAGTATTTTCTTTAAATAAAAGTATTATGTATTGTCATAGTATTCTATGTCCTTAAATCTAAAAATACAGTAAAATCAAATAAGCAAAACCAATTAAATACTTCAAATTTTACAATTCCCCTAGTTTTAAAATATACTGTAAAATGTATTTTATGTTGAGGCTTTAATCAATTTTTACTTAGTTTTTTATGTCATTTTAGGGTATGTTGAATGGATAAAGGAATAAGTAAATGATTCATGAGTTAAAGAAATCAGCATAGGAGATTGTGACACACATATTGAATAATAAGACATTTTTGTACTCATGTGAAAAATGTAGAAAGAAACAAAGAATGCTTTATATTGGCATAGCCACTGCTATTTCAATTTATAAATAAATACTTAGGTTTAGAGAATTAAATATCTATGTGGAAACATATTCCCATACTTTCCATTAGTACTTGCTATGAAATTTGTTATGGCATGAAAGTCAGATTTGCAAATGATCTTACAGGAATTGATTTATTTTTAGATTGCACTTTAACTCTGTTCTGAAGTAAGCTCACTAAGTCCATTTTTACAGATCATACTAAAAATGTACTGAAAATGCTGATAGCATGTTTGCAGAAGATATACTGGTTCATTTAGTAAATTATATTTTAATAAAATTCAAATATCTTTTCAAGTACATATTATATATTTCTATATAATGTATTATATTTAAAACATAGCCAAACTGGGAGACCCAATCTGTGTAAATAGGAGCTGTTCTTATTGGCAGTCATGGCTGCAGGAATAGACAGTCAGTTTTCTTCAGAGGTATTGTTTCTGTGAGCCTCTTCATTTTCTAACAAGTGTTCCTATACCCAGTCAGAAATAGGTAGAGCTATGTGAACTCAGTAGTTTTAAAGATACAAACATACAAAGTTGGGAAGAAAAACTGCTGGAGGAACAGGAAAAAAAATGGGGTGGAGCAGAAAGAGATCTTATCAAAAGACATGCTTGGGATTATAAACAATATTTTTTAATTTTAATAAAGAAAAATTTACAAACAAGAAATTGATATCAAGTTGTATAACTTGAAAGCTTGGTCTGATTATGGATGCAACTGAACTATACTAAATTTAATATATAAATATATCTGTATATTTTTAGAAATTCTACTGTAAATTTTCAAACTCTTGTTCTATAGTAAATATGCAAATACTGAAAAAGCATCATAAAATATAACCATCAAATACTATACTAATTTAAAGCAATTTACAGCTGCCAAAATTTGATTTGAACCTTTCATCATTGTAATTACATCATTTCTTCTGTTCTTTACCTTCCTCAAAGCCTAACATGTACCACTCTTTGCTGTCTATCCAATTCATCATCTTTTAAAATTGATTGTTGTTGCATGCATGTAAGTATACACAATTGTATTTCTAAATATAACCTACACAGTCTGTTTTTGTTTGATTTTCTCTGTTGTTTGTTTTTCGTTTGGAGACAGGGTTTCTCTATGTATATGTAGCCTTGGCCATTCTGGAAGTCACTTTGTAGAGCAGGGTGGAATCAAACTCACAGAGATTAGCCTGCTTCTGCCTCCTGAGTGTCTGGATTAAAGGCATGTGTTACCACTGTCTGGCTAACCTGCCTAGAATGAATATTCTTGTCTTTTCAGTGCTAGCTATTTGGTTTTGGAAAAACAAATTGATAAGCTGTTCTCAGGGGTAGACTAGTTCTCCCACTTAAGATTTTTAGTTACCTGTAGCTCTGAGTGTAATGTTGAGGTCTTGTGGGCTTTCCCACTACTCCTTTGGCATTTCTATTGTCATTGTTTAGCAAATGCTTAGACAGTTATGTTGATGAGATTTGATAGGCTTAGCTTCTGACATTGCTAGGAGACAGAATCTAACAGTAAATTCCCTGATGCTCTGGCTCTCACACTCTTTCCACCCCTCTTCCACAGTGCTCTCTGAGTGTTAAGAAAAAAAAAAAAAAAAAAAGAAAGAATGAAAAAAACATAATTTACATAAGCCTTTGTATAAATGTATATATACAATATATATACATATATACACACACATATATATGTATATGTGAAATTCTTCCATTTGTGAAGACAATATTCCCTCTAAGGGACAAAGAAAGATTACCTATTAAAAACTAACAACAGGCATAAATAACCCCATATTTTGAGTTGTGGATCAGGGTTGTTCAAGAGACTACCAAATGTAAAGGCTACCACTATTGCCCTTTGTTGCCCCCCAGAGGTGGTTTGAGAGATGGCTCAGTGGATAAGAGCACTAGCTAGCTGCTTTCCCAGAGGTTCTGAGTTCAATTCCCAGCAACCACATGGCTGGCAAGCATCTCTGATGGGTTCTGATGCCCTCTCTGGAATAAAGGCATGCATGCAAGATTGAGCACTCATATACACAAAATACAGAAATAAATCCTTAAAAAAATCTTATTGCTTAAAACATCATGCACTTCAGAGGCCCTTGAGCTGGAGCTGACCTGAATGTAGCCTCACTTATTAATAGTGTTCATGCTACCAGAAGGTGCGATGCAAGCTTCCAAAGGAGGGAAGAACCCAATAATTCTCCCCAGCTATGGTACCTATGAATTTTGTCATATGCTGTGTGTGTGTGTGTGTGTGTGTGTGTGTGTGTGTGTGTGTGTGTGCATTTATCTTACCATATTCCCATTGTTTTCTTCAGTTTGAAGTTAAGTTGGAACATAAGTGTCCTATATTAAAGTAAATATCACCTAGTTTTTCTATTAGCAGAAATTAGAACACTCAATTTTTAGCATTGTATCAACTATGATGAAGGATAATACTATGGTATGCCCTTAACAGATTTTATTGTCCTTTCCAAAAAAAAAAAATCCCATGTAGACCTACTAAAAGCTCATAAGGTTCAGCTAATCATTATTACATCAATTCCATAGCATTGTACCTAGACTAGAATAGGGATGGTGGTTTTCTTTTTGTTGTTGCTATTTTTAATCTTTGCTACACTGACCAGGTATGTTCTTTGTCAGACAATTTCTCTTTGGATTGCATCATGCTCTTTAGGACACACATTGGGAATTGATTTATGATATGTGTCTTTTAAATAAAAAAGCTTTGAAAGTTTGGCACTTGCTTTTATTTTATTTGTAATATTCTGAAAATTGAATTCTCAGTGTATGTATTGAAGATTTTCATTGGCAATGCAGATCATTGAAAAAGAGAGATGTGCAGCATAAGAGTTACTTGATTTGCCTTGCTACGCAATATATATCACTGGATCTCCCCTCATAAGTAGGTAATATTTGCCTTTGGGTCACAAACACTAATAACCATAAATTTGTTGACTTAAATCACAAAAAAATCACTTCTCACTTTCTTGGCTTATAGAAGTTCAATAGCAAAGTGTTCAGGCAGTCGTGTTCCCCTGAGATTCCAGGTAGGATGCTGTCTGCATTTCCAGAGCTCTGTTAGTAGATGACAGTTCCTGGTGGTGTTTGGTTTGCTGATATGTGATTCCAGCCTTGCCTCCTTCTTCACAAAAAATGCCTATCCTTTATCTCCACAGCATCTTGTAAGGACACTAACCACCGATCAGCAGTGTATCAGTGTAGAATTACCTGCTTTTGATGAACTACTACTGCACAGACCATCTTTTTATATAACCTCATATTCTTAGGACTCAGGGTTCACCCTTCAACGTGTGTTTCTGTGGGTTTTGGACAGAGGTGTTTTATTTGTCAACCAGAATGCCTGGAAACAAATTTCAAGCAGAGGCATTTCTGAGATCTTTCATTGGTTTCTCACAAGCAGGCAGATTGTAGACATCTGGAGGCTGAAAGAGCTGTGGGGCCAGAGGTGTAAGCAGTGCTCTTTCCTACCTCAAGTGCACAGCATTGAGCCTCCTTCTGGTTCTCCAGATTAAATAAATCAGATTTTTAAAAAATATCATCTTCTTTTAGTTCAAATGTATTTCAGAACATTTTCCTCCTTAATCTATAGATTTCTACTCAAGTATTTGCATGCTTTAAGCAGTATTGTGCTTATTTATTTATTTATTTATTTATTTATTTATTTATTTATTTTGGTTTTCCGAGGCAGGGTTTCTCTGTGGCTTTGGAGGCTGACCTGAAACTAGCTCTTGTAGACCAGGCTGGTCTCAAACTCTCAGAGGTCCACCTGCCTCTGCCTCCCGAGTGCTGGGATTAAAGGCGTGTGCCACCAACGCCCGGCAAATGAGACAGACCAGTGGGGGCCCATGTATTGTGCTTTTTAAGTACACACACACACACACACACACACACACACACACACACACACACACACACACGAATGTATATTATTTTATGTGAATGCTTGTCTACAGGCAGGTGTGCAACCTATGTGGCTGGTACTGGCAAAGGCACTGGCAGATGTCTATGGCAATGATGGGAACCAAATCCAGGTCCTCTGTAAGAGCCACAAATTCCCTTAACCACAAAGCCCTCACTCTTTGGAATACCTTTTTTATGTGGACGTTTGTTTCTATAATCAAATGTATTTACTGATTATTGTAGAGTCAGTTCATCAGTGCCTACATCTGCTAATATTAGAGATGAAACTATTTTTTCTAAAAGTATAAAGTGTTAACTAGTGGTTGTTTTACTAATCTGTAATCTCATTTATATGAACTTATTATATGTATATAATGTATACTTTCACAAAACTCTAAGTAGAATGAATACAGAACTTATTCAGACTGGTGTGCATAACATTAAACAAATGCCTGTATAGAATTGAGAGAGAAGCATAATAGCAAGTTTTCCTGACACCCAAATGATATATATTTCATGAACAGGAATGGGACTATTTCATGAACAGGAATGACTACCTGGAGAAAGGGGCCTACATAGTAAGATTTACTTGATTCATAGAAAATAATTTCCACAATGAATTAATTGTGACCATCATGTTTCTTGAGTGGTGTCACCCTTAAAGTGCTGTTGACAATTCTCTGATAACATTTTGGTCAGTTTCATCCATAATGTGTGTGGTAAATGATGCCTAATGCCTGCTGAAGTAGAAAAACACAAGTAAAGATGCCTTCAAAATAACTACCCAGAATTCAGTCTTGCTTAATTCTACCAACTTTTTCTTGTCCTGGTGATCTTACTAGGATAATTTTAATTGTCTTCTATGGCCTAACATTTTCAACAATGAACAGATTACTTTTATTTGCCATGTCTGTATTGAGGTACAAAATCACAATTTCCTACATTGTCTTTTTAAGAGTGTATGATATTAAAACAAATGACAAGGAACTCAAGAATTTGATATTGTCAAGAGTTGAGATTTTTTTATGAAGATTAAATATGTCTTTTAGTAGAGTTAAATGCTGATGAAACTCTGTGGGGTTTTGGAGGCAGTCCTCTTCATAATTCTAATTGCCTTAGGGGAAAAACAATATTTATAACAAGACACAGTATATTGACTTTTTTTTCTTATTTCTTTCCTTGTAATGCAGGAGCGTGTTCCCGACAGCCCCTCACCTGCCCCCTCTCTTGAGGAGGGCCGAAGGCCTGGCAGCCACCCATCATCGCACCGCAGCAGCAGTGTGTCCAGCTCCCCTGCACGGACCGAGAGTTCTTCCGACAGAATCCGTAGGTCTCATGCTTATACTTGTCACCATCTTAAACTTTAATAGGTGCAGCTGGGCTTTCTAATCAAAATGCCCTCATTCCAAATAGAGCTCAAATGTATCATGTTCCGAAGCTCCCTAGCAATAGCCGTTCCTCAAAATTATGTGTCCCAGTTTGGAATGCCATGAAGGATGAAACAGCATTAACAGGTTCTGCTATAACTTCCTGCCTTTGATACTACACATAAAGATTTGAGCTATGAAACAGAAAAAGTAAGTAATCTTCCAGATGAGTTTCTGAAGTACACAGCCAATTCCCAACTATCTAACATCCAAGTACATCACTTATGCTTTATTAAACTGCATTTCTTCAATGAAAACCTCTACCACTTCTGAAATTCATTAGGCTTCAACATTAATCAGTACTGAATAAAGATGTTTACCTATACAAACAACAGAAACGAAATTAAGCACAGTAAATTTGGAAAGTCCATTTCCTCTTCATTTTAGATGATCACTGGATTAAAGAACTTTAATTTTAGGATTTCTGTTTGGCATAATTATTAGTATATATTCTACTGTTATTATTAAAATTTTGATGTATGTCTTCAATTTATTTCATATAAAATAATTATTATAATTTATAATTTATAAGTATTAATTTGGATATGAAAAATGACTCAGCCCCTGAGAGTACTTGATGCTCTTTCAGAGGATCAGAGTTTGTTTTCTTGTAACCATTTCAGGTAGTTCACAACCACCTGTAATTCCATCTCAAAAAGAAACCTAGTTTTAATTTCTACATAAAAGATATTTCTTCTATAAAATCACAGAAAAAATTATCACAATCAAGATATTAGCATTATTATAGCGTTAATGTACAAACTATAGATATTTTCATATTTAATGAGCTTTCCAACTAATTAGTTGAGAAGCAAGATGATTTTCTTTCCTAGTGCAAGAATCAACTAAAGATAACAGATCACAGTGTTTTTATCTCTGCCTAAATTGATAAATTTCTTCCAAGATCTCCCGCACCACCATCATTGCATCAACATTGGTATAAACACAAGGCATTTGCTTTGTAGAATGCTCTTCTACTTAAATCATTGTTATGCTCCTATTCATTAAATTTAGCTTTTGAATTTGTGCTCACAACCACAACTGTGATGGAAGAGTTTTGGAGAACCATGCAATGTGATAGAGAATATATACTGACAGATGTATCATTTGTTAATGTAAGGCTATAAATGTTACCATTTTCAGATATTACCATTTTGCAAAAAGTATACTAGGATGAAGTACTCTGTTATCTAGAAAAGTTCCATGCCTAGTTTATGAGTCTCCATTGAAACATGAAATAATTAAAGGTTGGCTGTCAGGGGTAACTCTTAATACAATCCAATGAGTATACTAAGACTGTGTGTTCTTCCAGGAAAGTGATGTTTTATGTTCTTATACTATTCAAATTTTCAAAATAAAGAAGATTTATTTTGTTTGGCCAGTTCATTAAGTGAATTCATTGCCTTAGTTCTGTGAATCGAGTGTTTGGTCATCTGAATAATAATAGCATTTTATCATTTCAGCTGTGGCACACCACCACTAGCAGTGAGAGAATGCAATTATTTTCCAACTATTTAGTATATTTAATTGAATTTCAGTTGTTGAAAACAATTTTTCAGAAAAGTTTTGTGATTCATATGACACCACACATTCTGTGGTGTAGAATACAATAAGGATACCCAAACCATGATTTCAATTCTTTAATTGCCAAAAACTATAGTGGCTTTGGCAGGTCACTAGACATCACTCATTTTTACCTGACAGTGTTAAAGGGAACTGAATTGTTGAGATCATAGTTTGTTTTTTTTTTTTTTGTTGTTGTTGTTGTTTTAAATGGGGCAAATTATTTACTGTGGAGAGGACTTGATGCACAAGAATGTAATATTGACTACCTCAATGGTAGTGGTTGCTTTAAAATCGGCATTACACAATATTCTCACCATGGAAAATGATTTGTTTTCAATGACAACAGATATACTAAAGTGGTGCTATTTCCCGTGCTTTCTGCTTATCATATAGGATAAGGATTTGTTATCAAGCTCCCAGTAAATTCACTCAGGGATTATAATTTCAAAGTTGGGTATCCTATGTTTATGTTATTATTTTTACCACAACATGATGATGCTGTTGTATCTCTTCCTTTTTTTTTTTGGTTTAACAGCTGTCCATCAGAATGGATTGTCCATGAACCAGATGCTGATGGGTTTATCACCAAATGTGCTTCCTGGGCCAAAGGAGGGAGATTTGGCTGGTCATGACATAGGACATGAGTCCAAAAGAATTCACATTGATAAAGGTAATTTACAATTCTGGGTCCTTTCTTTTGTTCTGGAAATGAAATATGCTATCTGCTTCTACATTAGCAAAATATCATATATGTCTTAAATGTATAATGTTAATAATCTATTTTGAATAAATGATGTCTGAATAGAGACCTGCTACTTTCCTGCTAAAAAATGGTAGGTGACAATTTAATTTTCACAACATATTTAAAAGAGAATTATATGTACCAGATGTTAATTTTGAAAAATTTAAAGGTTGTCTTAATGTTTCCAAGGCCATTTTATTTTACTCAGCATGAAAGAACAAGAAAACATCAAAAAGATTATTGCAATTATTTTCTGATTTAAAGATACATGATCATTAAGTCTCTTAGGATTCTCAGATGAATCTTTGACATCATTTCAAAAGGTGTCAGAAGTGGGGAAAAAGCTGAATCCTTGAAAGGCTTGTCTGGGGGGCAGGGGGATCTCAGTTCCATCTGTAGGACCTATTCAAACATTGCCAAGAAAGTGATGTTCTTGGTATCTTAAAGCTGGGGAAGTGGAGACAAAAGGACTACAGGGCAGCCTGCTTTACTTATTGAGAGGTCGAGTTCCGAGTAATAAATCCTGTCTCAAAATGAAGATAGACAGTTCCTGAGGAAGGGAAAAAACCTGAGTTCAACTTCTGGACTCAATACATATTTGCCTTGTGCTACACACACACACACACACACACACACACACACACACACACACACACACACACACTCCCCATCAGTAACAAAGTCTCCAGTATACAAAGGTTCAGGTTTCTTACTGGAAGATTTTTATATTTATCTAAGCTATTTCTGCAATCAAAGTACTAGGAAGGTACATTTACATTTTCTACTGCATGAAGAGATTTCATTAGGAAACTGAATTGTTATTTTGTTATGCATATTAAGTATTTATGCTAAAAGTATAAATACATGTTTTCTTTTTTAAATTTTTATTTGAATTAGAAACAAGACTGTTTTACATGTCAATCCCAGTTCCCTCTTCCTGCCTCCTCCCCTGCCACCCCAACTAACACCTTACCTATCCCATACCCTTTCTGCTCCCCAGGGAGGATGAGGCCTTCTGTAGGGGGTCTTCTGAGTCTGTCAGGGTTGGGTTGTGAGTACAGAGGCCTAGTTACTTTTATTTCAACTTTCATTTCCTTTTAAATTTTTTCTTTGATTTTTTGAGATTATGATATTATTATATAATTTTTCCATTAGCTTTCCTCACTTTGCACTCTCTCAGGTCTCCTTGTTCTCTTTCAAATTCATGCTGGCCAGATTTTTAATATTAAATAGTTATTTCAAGTTTTATACATATAGATTATCAGATTGCCCATTTTGACATAAATATCAAATAACATTTTTATGAGTAAGAATAGGTACTTTGAAGTTGGGAGTACAGATTACTTAGCCAGCATACACAAGATACTGGGCTCAAACTTCTCTGAAAAAAAAAAGGAAATAATTTATTTGATAAGTTTATAAAGGATGTCACAACTTGGTAGTTAACTATTTAAACTAATAAAAAGTGCTTTTTTGAAGAGAAATTAAGGAAGCCTATGTAAACATTAACAATGCTTATGAAATATTTTCCTAAAATGGATTTCTAAGTTCCTTGGAGAGAAAAACATGTAAATATTTACAAATAGCATTTTCAGTTCTTTGGAACATCCATGGGAACATAATAATCTTCCCTGTGTTTGAATTTACCATGTTGAAGTGAAGACACTTTGACAAATAGCAACATTAAGGCATTTCGTTATTTATTGTATATTATTATATATTTATATAAGTTGATTATATTCTGTTATAACTTTAGTGGTCTATATAGTCCCATAGCCGCTACATTTCTAACTCTTACATTTCCATGTGTTCTTCTTCAATAATGAAGAAAACCTGTGTTCTATGTTGTTTCATTCATGTTTAACATAAGACCAGTAGACCACAGGATTATAGAAATTGGCATAGGACATACTTTTACAAATTTAGTTTTCCAGTGATCTTTTAATATAGAAATTAATTAGATGGGCAAATGAACCATTTCCTCCAAAAGTTCAGCAAAAGATAAAATCTCTGCAGAAAATGAGTAGTTATTTTATCAGTTTTCCATGAATGCTGTCTTTCTGGTTCAATATAAAAAGCTATGAGGGGACGGTAGATATGACTCTGCCAGGGAGAACACTACTCCAAAGCCTGAGGATCTGGTTTGTTCCTGGAAACCATTTATTAGAAGAAGACTTTGTCTAGAAGTTTTTCCTCTGATCTACAAACACCTTCTTACACATGCACATACACAATAAATAATGTGTTTAAAAAGAAGCAGATATCCAAAGTTGACTGATAATATACAATGGGTATCAACATATTAGGGCATAGATGTTTTCAAGGACATTTGTATCAAAGGCTGGGGAATGAAACATAAAATCTAGAGATGACAATGAAGTGACAGTAAAAACACAACCTATCTGACAGCCACAGCATTAAATCCCATTCGAAGATTTGATGGAGAACCCTATAACCTTATGCTTCAGGTGTACAGATATGTACTATCTGTGAGCTAAGAGTTTAACTTAACTACTTTTTTGTTATAATTAACATATATTTTCAGATTGGAACTTTTTTTTAGAATAGTATGTATTGAGAATGTGGTCTCCTACTTTTCTTGTACATCCCTGACTCCACAAATTTACTGTGTTTGCCTTTTCCTGTGGAAATTCTTTATACACGAATACTTTCTCTTTTAGTGTATAAACTCTGAGTCACCTATACATTTACATTGATTATAAATAAACTACATTGTCTAAGCACTTTTACTAATTGAGATTGAATTATCAGAAAATACTAAGAAATAGAAAAAGTGAAACCAAAGGGGATGATTACATTCTTTCAAATTAATAGTAAGGTGAAAGTCAGGAGTATGTTTCCTTTGGTGATAAGTTTATATAGAGAGCATTATGACTATATATATATATATATATATATATATATATATATATATATATATCACCTTAGTATTTTACCATGGTTATTTATCACAGTTGGAGTTTCTAAAATGTTTCTCCCTCAGAAGAAAGACCCTAACTAAATTTCAAGTGTATCACAACATTTCATACACAAAATTAGATGTTTACCATTCTGACTGCAATATGAAACTACCATTGATTTCAAATATGAAAATTTTAATAGATGTTGATATAATTACAGTGCCTTGTTTTATGTTGCTCTTTCTCTTGGAAGAACCCTTTATCTCTTCCATCTACTTCTAGCATACTGAATTAATAGGAAATAATCATGGGCTCTCTAGACAGATAGAGTCCCCTAAATTAAAAATTGTTTATTTCATGACTCCATTTATCATGTCCCTCACAATAGCCCTGTGAAACTTCCTTACTTCTCATATCTGTACTGAAGAAGTAACTTTATTTAAAGAAATATGTGGGAAAATTAATTATATATTCATGTCAATTTTGGCTTCAATTTTTTATGTGTGATTAGCTTCCTAACAACTAAATCATTCAAAAGGCAATAATTCTTAAGAAAATATTGATATTTTGCATAGATAGTAAAATTCATTTTCATGCCTGAAATGATTATGGTGTGAAGTCTTAATCATCAATAAGTTTTAAATATGTAAAGTTTTCCTTAATATTAAAAACCTATCAACTATATTAGATGAGACAAAAAAATGAGTTACTATTACTTCACTTTCCTGAAGCTCTATAAACAATAGGATTCAGAAAACAAATAGCTAAGTAGATGCTTTCATCCTTTTTTTTTTTTTTTTGTAAATAAGGAACACTCAAATGGAGTTTTGAGTTTTGGAAAGGTTTACATAACGCAAATTTAAAATAAAAAGAAAAATATTTTGTATCAGGAAGTATAGACATTTAAAACCTGTGTGGAAATCCCAGGTATAAAGAGAAAAGTTTATTAAGATTTTAATCTTTCATTAAAGTCAAGAGGTTTTAAAAAATAAATGTGCTGATTGGAAGTCTGATGCTGCAAACAACAGTTAAAACCTTGTTGCAGTGTCTTTTCACAAAATCATTTCGTTTATTTTTGAGATTATAATATAATTATATTACTCTCCCATCCCTCTTCTCCCTCCGTATGCCTCTCCTTTACCTCTTTAAAATTCATGGCCTTTTTCAATATTAACTGTTGTTATAATTATATATATTTTTATCCTAATTATATAGGGAAACTCTATCACAAATTCCCTGGAACTCTCTGTGTTTAGAAACACCAAGGATCTTTTCTCTGTGTGTATAGATCAATCAACAGACAGTGCTGCAGAGGTACATGGGATGCCACTGTTTGCATAACTTGTTTTTAGGCTCTTGACTAGAGGTGACATGGGAATGAAGACATGATAGAAACACAGACACAAAGAAACAGCAAACCTGAGATAGGCTGGGTGGGGCTCTCAGATGGAGAAGCCACAGCAAGCCAGAAGCTCAGTATGTTTTCAATATACAGATGAATATACAGGCAACATTGTTGTACAAACTGAACAAGGAGGTAGGGCCATTTCAGATATATATATATATATATATATATATATATATATATATATATATATATCTGCACAAGGATGTAGGTTTAGATCAGATAGTGCTACAGACACTATCTGAGCACACTACTGACACACAATTACCTATAGAATAATTTTGCCATCCCTCAGAGGATCACTAAGGGATGACTTTCAAAGCTGGCACCTTCTTTGGGCTGTCAACAAGCTCCTAAATAAAGACATGGAGACTTATTATTAATTATTAGCTTAGGTTTGTCCCACTAGTTCTTTTAACTTAATTTGACCTGTTTCTATTCATCTACATTTTGCCTTTGGGCCATTCACCTTTCTTTCATTCTATATGTCCAACTTTTCTGCTTCCTCCTTCTCTGGCTGTCTGATGCCTGGTTTCTCTTTTATTTACTTCCTGAGCCTCAATTCCTCCTCTTCCTTACTCTTCCTTCCTGAGAGTCCTGCCTATAACTCCTCCTTCACAATATACCATTCAGCTTTTTATTAGAACAATAAGTTGCCTTACACAGGCAAAGTAAAATAGCAGAAATCTTTACATAATTAAACAAATACAACACAGGTTTGAGAGGGGATGTTCAAGAAACTTCTGTCAGGCCATAGAATATTTCCTTTGAAGTAAACTTTTCATCCAACACTTTTCAAGATCCTCCTTGCATAAAAGTGTTTTGTTTGGCCCTGTGAAATAGATTACACTTTGTTAAATGCACCAGCATAGAACACAACAGAGTCATATTTAAATTCCTTTCTTTACTTCCCCATATACAACCTTCCTGCTACCTAGGGGAAAGAATAGAGGAGAACAAAATAAGAGATACCATAAGAGAGCTATTATAGGTTTAAAGAGAAATCAGGCACTAGGGAACTGTCCAGATATATATATTTATAAAAAAATGACACCAACTAACCATCTAAGCAAGCAACAGTGGAGAGGCTACCTTAAATGCCCTCCCCTGATAATGAGATTGATGACTAACTTATATGCCATCCTAGAGCCTTCACCCAGCAGCTGAAGGAAGTAGAAGCAGACACCCACAGCTAAACACTGAATTAAAATCCAGTTGCAAAGAAGGATGACTGATGAGCAAAGGGGTCAAGACCAGGCTGGTGAAACCCACAGAAACAGCTTACCTGAATAAGGGAGTGCTCTTGGTCCCCAGACTGATCACTGGGAAACCAGCTTGGAACTGATCCAGACTCCATGAATGTGGGTGTCAGTGAGGAGGCCTGGGAAATCTATGGGCCCTCTTGTAGTCGATCAGTACTTATCCATAGCATAGGAATGGACTTCAGGAACCCATTGCACATAGAGGAATACTCCCTGAGCTTAGACACCAGGGGGACGCCCTAGGCCCTCTTGCAAAGGATATGACAGATTCTTAAGACCCCCCATGGAAGGCCTCACCCTCTCTGGGGAGCAGAAATGTTATCGGATAGGTAGGATGTTACTGGGGGCAAGGGAGAAAAGGGAAAGGGAACTGAGATTGACATGTAAAACAATCATGATTTTTCTCAAGTTTCTCAAAATACAGAAAATACATTTTTAAAACAATTGGCATAGTTTCATTGTTTCAAATGATGGAATTTTAAAGATTCTAATATTACTTTACTAAAGATTTCTTTTTTTTTTTTTTTTTTGGTTTATCGAGACAGGGTTTCTCTATGCAGCTTTGGAACCTATCCTGGCACTTGCTCTGGAGACCAGGCTGGCCTCAAACTCATAGACTCCACCTGCCTCTGCCTCCCCGAGTGCTAGGATTCAAGGCGTGTGTCAGCAACGCCCGGCTTAAAGATTTCTTCTTAAAATTGGCTCTCTCTTTTAAAACGATAGACCAGTAAGACACTACTCAAAAGTAATATTGCAATCTAGCATATAAGAACTTTTATTGTCTTGTAACTATTATACGGATATGTATAGATCAAAAGCCCCTTTTCAGTAGATTTCCCAATGTTTTCAAAATGTTAACATGTATTACAGTTTGTATTATACATCCATGGTATGAGGTCCTGCATCAAATTCAAGTCATAAAACCTGGCTGCAACTGTCTTTACCCACTGAGCCATTCTAATGATACATTGTTTCTTATTTAACCCAAGGCACTCAGATAACTCTTGTCATACCTAACATTTAGTGCTGAAAATCTTCTGTCCATTTTAGGACATGGTCTACTTCATTTTTTTTTAATAGAATTCTTACTATCATAGAAGTATATGATTAAATCAACTAAAAATTGTATCATTCAAAAGAAGAGAACACAAAATCCAATCCAGGGATTTACAATCCAGTGAGTAGAGTGTCAAGTGACACTCTTACATTGAGCAATATTTCTGAGCTACCTGTTTTATAATTCTTTCAAAAATATGGCTGTGTTCTTTCTAGTTCTTTCTCTGTCTTTGTCTGCACCCCAGCTCAAAACACTAGCTGAGAAATTCCAATAGCCCTTTGGCACTGCCACTCCTTTCTGCTCCTGTTCTCTCCTATTAATTGTTATCAGAGCAAACAGCTGGCTTAAAGTGGTATTTGCATCTTTGATCTTGTCAAATTATCAATGGAAACTCTCTTGTAGGTTCCTATTTCTTTTCATAGAAATTCTTTTTCCCTTGACAATACTTACAACATGATCTTTAAACATACCCAGCACTTGTTTCTGGCCTCACAAACATTGCACTACTTTCCCACTAAATATATTTGTTTAATATTAACATTCTTTATATCAGCCACTTTTCTCTTTCCCAGCAACTTCTCCTGTGATATTTCTCTTCCCAGGATCACAGTCTTCTGATATTATATTTCCTCCTGTCTAATTCTTACTTCAGCATTCTATCTCAATTTAAAGAAGTGTCATTCCACAAAGGAGGATTTGAACATATTTTAGATGTCAGTGGGTTTGAAACAGGAATAATTAAACGCAAATATAAAGGTAGAAAGCAACAGATGGTTAAACACTCTCCAACATGTGTTAAGAACTGTCTACCCAGTGGTATCAACAATCCTGGAATTCAAAGCCTTGTTTATCTCTAATTTTCCCAAAGATTTTATTGTCATAAAATGAATTACTTTTTCTCAGACTATAATGTACTTTTGGAATGCCATTTAAATTTTCAATTACAAATTCAGTTCTGTAACTATTTGTTAATGCTGTTTTCCTCCACTAACATGTAATATCCACAAGAATAGGAGTTACCATTTTTAAAGAAAAAATTCTCTGTGAAGTCAAAGTTGCACAATATTTGGTATATAATAAGGCATCAATAACAATTGTTTAATGTATTATTTAAACTTTGTTATTAAAGAGTACATTAATTTACAAGCCACATAGGAGACATTACTTGACATATCAGTAATATCCACAGGGAGTGTGTCAGAAGACTAACATATAAATAACAAATTTTATGATGAAGCAGCTTAAAATAACATATAAACAGTGTTTAAAACAATATATTTGAAAATTTTAAAGGAAGAAAGTTCTAAATTAATAGATTAAAATAATATGGGTTATGGAAAGCAATCATCCACATTCTCACTATATTACTGTCATTTTTGAGAAGTGGCAAATTGACATACAAAACAAGGGTTCAGTACTCTGCATCTGTCAAATGGTAATTTCTTTCACACTCTGTATTTATTAGTTATCTAATAAATTAGTGGCAGACTAAGATTAAATGGCTCAGAGTAGAGAGTTTTGCTTTCTTCATTCTATCCTATAGTGATCAATCCCAAAATGTCTAATAAAGCTACTTATAATTAATGAAATCCAGAACTCTTTCCCTTGTTTGAGATACCAAGGTAAACTAGAATAGAATCACCATTCAGTCTTGTGAGGTGAGATGTCCAAATGGCCAGTCAGCATCATTACTCCAATTTAGGATAGATTATTTGGGTAGAAATTTATAAGTTTTACATTCTATATACATTTGTATATAAATAAACATATCCATGGGAAAAAATTCTGTGCTCTTACTTGTAATTAATTAGATCAAGGATCCTTCCATTAGAACCTATATCTTTTAATATTATTTTAAATATACTTATTTTTAATAATATATGCTTATAATGCATTTGGATAAAATCTTTCATACCCCACTCTTTCTCTTCCAAATTCATCTATTCTGTATTTATTTTAATACCCAAAGAGTCCATTCAGTGATGTCTGTAAATGAATTGGTATAGGACCACAAAATGGAGCATGGATAGTTTCTCAGGGCCAACAATCTGTTAGAAATTACTCCCTCACCCAGGATCCATCAGTGGTAAATAATTCCTCAATTAGAGAAGTCTCTCTTGAGTCATTTTACCATCCATTCTGGGATTTTGACTGGTTTGATCTTCTGCATGTCTTGTACATGCAGTCCAAGTCTCTGTAAGTCCTTTCTGTTTCTATATGGTCATGCTCAGAAAATGTTGTTTCTCTGCAAATGTCTACTACCTGGGGTTCTTACAAACTTTACACTCCCTCTTCCTTGATAGTGCTTAGTTCTTGGTAGAAAAAGTTTTGATACAAATGCCCCATTTAAAGTGGTGTGCTCTATAGCATTTTATTTCTTCTTGTTGATGGGTTGTGGGTCTCTGTATTAATCATCATATATTTAAAATAGTCTGTCTTTTGAAGGTGAAACACTAGTGAAACACTAATCAATGGGGATAATGATAAATATTTAGAAGCAATTTCATTGCTATGTCCCTTCTTGGTTTCTATATATTACATATGACCTAGCTAAATGATGATTTTGGAATGAGTTATTGGTATAAATCATGGGTTTAATTTTCTGCAACTTGCTTTATATCTAAGTGAAAAGAAATAAATGTGATTGGTTACCCAATAACATAAATGCCACTACTGCACAATGGGTGAATTTATTCACCATAGCTAGGAAATATAACTGGAAGTCTATCAATGAATGGACAATGAAGATACGGTTCACATACACAGTAGACTCTTACTCAGTTGTTATGAAATTCTCAGGTAAATAGG